>NC_143024.1:42948000-43126000 GCF_057628025.1 Oncorhynchus mykiss
TTAGCTGGCTAGTTGAGATTGAAATGTCTTATAAATAGCTCTCTGAAGTATGCAATGACTGACATGACAACAGGGAAACTGATGATGCAATACCCAATTTCGAAATTGCACCTTGTGCGTTCTACTATTACAACGTTCAAAAGTAAGTTGAACACCTGACTGAGTTCCTTTAATAATTCTGCCGACCCACAATTTGGGAACCACTGATCTATACCACCCAGGTGTATTGAGTTGTGTCCTCTCTCCCTCCTATTCTCTCTCCTCTCCCACCCAGGCGAACGGCCGTACAAGTGCAGCCACTGTAGCAAGGCCTTCAACCAGAAAGTGGTGCTGCAGACCCATATGGTGAGGCACACGGGAGAGAAGCCCCACCTCTGCACCTTTTGCCCCGCTTCCTTCTCGCAGAAGGGCAACCTGCACTCGCACGTCCAGAGAGTGCACTCTGAGGTAAACAACCAACTAACTACATCACCTGGCACATCTCTGTTGCCCTTGTCTTTAATCAGTAGGCTGGGTGGAATTATCATTGGCAAATAACTTTCACCTGTCTGATCCTCAAAGTTGTCCATAAAGTGTCTACAAGGTAACGTGTGTGTCTGTGTGTGTGTGTATATACAGTACCATTCAAAACTTTGGACACACCGACTCATTTTAGGGTTATACATTGTAGAATAATAGTGAAGACATCAAAACTATGAAATAACACATATGAAATCATGTAGTAACCAAATTTGAGATTCTTCAAAATAGCCACCCTTTTCCTCGATGACAGCTTTGCACACTCTTGGCATTCTCTCAACCAGCTTCATGAGGAATATTTTTCCAACAGTCAACTGAGTTGAGGTCGGGTAATTGTGGATGCCAGGTCATCTGATGCAGCACTCCATCACTCGCATTGGTCAGATAGCCCTTACACAGTCTTGAGGTGTGTTTTGGGTCATTGTCCTGTTGAAAAACAAATGGTAGTCCCACTAAGCGTAAACAAAATGGGATGGCGTATCGCTGCAGAATGCTGTGGTAGCCATGCTAGTCAAGTGTGCTTTGAATTCAAAATAAATCACTGACATTGTCACCAGCAAAGCACCATCACACCTCCATACTTCATGGTGGGAACCACACATACAGAGATAATCCGTTAACCTACTCTGCGTCTCATAAAGACACGGTGGTTGGAACCAAAAATCAAAATTTTATACTCATCAGACCAAAGGACAGATTTCCTTCGGTCTAATGTCCGTTGCCCGTGTTTCTTGGTCCAAGCAAGTATCTTCTTATTGGTGTCCTTTCGTAGTGGTTTCTTCGCAGCAATTCGACCATGAACGACTGATTCACGCAGTCTCCTCTGAACAGTTGATGTTGAGATGTGTCTGTTACTTGAACTCTGTGAAGCATTTATTTGGGCTGCAATCTGAGGTGCAGTTAACTCTGCTGAACTTATCCTTTGCAGCAGACTCTGGGTCTTCCTTTCCTGTGGCGGTCCTCATGAGAGCCAGTTTCATCATAGCACTTGATGGTTTTTGCGACCTCACTTTCAAAGTTCTTTACATTTTCCAGATTGACTGACCTTCATGTCTTAATGGAATGATGGACTGTCATTTCTCTTTGCTTATTTGAGCTGTTCTTGCCATAAAATCGACTTGGTCTTTTATCAAATAGGGCTATCTTCTGTATACCACCCCTACCATGGCTCAAATGCATTAAGAAGGAAAGAAATTCCAGAAATTAACTTTTAACAGGCACTCCTGTTAATTGAAATGCATTCCAGGTGAGTGTGTAAAGATGTCATCAAGGCAAATGTGGCTTCTTTGAAGAATCTGAAGTATATTTTGATTTGTTTAACACTTTTTTTCAGTTAATACATGATTCCATATGTGTTATTTCATAGTTGTGATGTCTTCGTTATTATTCTACAATGTAGAAAATAGTACAAATAAAGAAAAACCCTTGCATGAGTAGGTGTTTCCAAAATTTTGACTGGTACTGTATATTTTAGCGATTTACATTTACTTTTGATACTTAAGTGCATTTAAAACCAAATACTTTTAGACTTCTACTCAAGTAGTATTTTACTGGGTGACTTTTACTTGAGTAATTTTCTATTAAGGTACCTTTTACTCAAGTATGACAATTGGGTACTTTTTCCACCACTGATCTTTATCATGGGTGTTCATAATTTCGGGCCCCACCGTCTAGGGTAGAGTCTAAAATGCTGACCACACCACTCGCGTTGCGTACGCGAGCATTGCAAAATAAATGTACGCATATGTGTTATTCAATCATTGCACCCACACTAGTCACGTGCGCGAACGAGCGTCTGCTTTGCCAAGCGCTAAAATAGAAGTCAGTTCTATTTGTGACGCTGAACGCGGTGCAAGTCCTGCCTCTCCCATCTCCTCAATGATTTATAGAACGTGCCATCTATTCATTGATTATACCCACGTGGGTGATTAAAAGATGAACTGAGGTCGGTCGTCGTGGTAATACTATGAAAGTTAGATGTCAATCGCAATATAGAGTCCAAAGAAGAAAAGCCTGGAAGGAGGAGAGATGACTAGAAACAATTCGGTTGACTGTTTTATGTGTGGATTAATTGTCGGAATAGCGGACCTTTTGTATTTCAGGTAAACTAACAACTCAACATTTATATTTCAGGACAAATTAGCTAGCAACAGCAAGCTAGCTAAATATGACAAATTAGCTAGCAACTGCAAGCTAGTTAAATATGACAAATTAGCTAGCAACTGCAAGCTAGCTAGCTAAATTGCCATAAATTTGTAATGCTTTTTGACCTGTCCCTAAATTAATATAATTGGTTCAGAGTTTGTTTTGATATTTCAACCTGCGTGTCGTGATCGCGTTTGGTGTGGGGGGGACAAAATATATTTGCGCGCGTCCTGTCTGGGCATGGTGTAAGGGTCTCTGGACAGGCCCCCCTGTCTCACTCTCTCTTTCTCACTTACTCCCACACACGGTCACCCTCCTCCCGGCTCAATTGCTTCAATAGAGAAAGACTCTGTCTCTCACGTAAAAAAAATGTCAGTCTCTTAGACAGAGAATGAGCTTAAATTACTGTTAATTGTCCTCGTCACCTATGTGCCTATGTCATTCGAAAATGTATCTTATGAGTCGTCTAGCTGAACGCAAGACCTGGCTGTTTCTCTATTATATGCCAGCCAGGTCATTTTAGGCTCCCTCAATATCCTGTAATGTCCATAGAAGAGCATGACTCCTCCGTCGGTTGCAGGCCCATAAAAAATGAAGGCGACTAATGGAGAGGAAGAGAGAGCGAGGATAGCTCCCAGCTCCTGTAGCCTCGATGGAGAGGCAGCTCTGTGGGGTCATGAATAGGTAATGGCACATGAAGAGATGACTCCGTCAGGGATGCAGGGCAGGGCACACAGATCGATGGATGGATCCAGACTAATGCTGCAATAGTTCATGATCTGCTGTCGCATTTTACCACTCAGAACAGAAGGCTTACATTCTATTACACTGTCTGCAACGGAGCTTGTTCATTTAAAAAATGCCTCTTCATGCATTCTGATCACAGACAAAATCATGGTAGGAAATGGATTTTATGTGAAGGTGGGTCTTGTGTCTTCTGACCTTTGACCCCCCCCCCCCCCCGCCCTTTTGTCTTTAATCAGTTAGATATACGGAAATAATATTGGACATTCTTATGAAACAGAAGCTTCTATTACTGATGTAGCAATATTGCACACATCTAATGTGATTTTTTTCTTTTTTTCACATATTTGACAGTCCATGTGGAAAATAATGATCCTAAATGAAAAGCAGTCTCTGGGTTATTCAGTATGACGATGGCAGTCGAGGAGTTGGTGTTTTATAGGCAGCCGTTTTTGAGTGACTGGCTGTATGCTCTTCTGGATCTGAGTGCTACTTTCATCGAATTTGTGTCCAGTAGTCATCATTACTTACATCGATGCAAATGAGGACATGCAAATGTGAGGCTTCGTAGTTTTTTATTGAGGGGCTAACTCAATCAGATAGCCTTTCAATTTTCCTCACAACAAATACATGTGATCGTTTTATCAACTGACCATTTTTAAACGAATGATTCTAAAGATTCTAAAGAGCGCCTGTAGCGTGTTGTTGTCCGTCAGTGCTAATTGGCAATGATGCGGTGAGTTGATTTGAATCTGCCCCGAAAGCCCCAAATCATATTTATTAAACTTTTTTTTTGAATAATGCATGTGATTCTCACGAGTGTCCTTCAACCTACTCTGGCAGTCAGGACCTCGGCTTTATGAACGGGCTTTATGAATATATTAAAGTCGGATGGGAGTGGGAATGCATTTCATAAGCAGCATCTGGAGTATGGACAGGGAAGTGGGATTGTTTTTAGATTATCTCAAGGTTTTTGCATGAAATTGTTCTCTATCCTACTAATCGCTGCCTTATATTAGATTGCCCATTAAAATAATCAGAAGATGGATATTTGTAATATCTGTCTTGGCTGAAGATAAAATATGTATAATGTATACACTGATTGTGCAAAACATTAGGAACACCTGCTCTTTCCATGGCATAGACTGACCAGGTGAACCTAGGTGAAAGCTATGATCCCTTATGGTCAGTTAAATCCACTTCAGTCATTGTAGATGAAGGGGAGGAGACGAGTTAAAGAAGGATTTTTAAGTCTTGAGACATGGATTGTGTATGTTAGCCATTCAGAGGTTGAATGGGCAGGACAAAAGATTTCGGTGTCATTTTGAACTGGGTATGGTAATAGGTGCCAGGCGCACCGGTTTGAGTGTCAAACCCAGCAGCATTCCAGTTCTTTTCACACTCAACAGTTTCCTGTGTGTATCAAGAACCCACCCAAAGGAAATCCAGCCAACTTGACACAACTGTGGGAAGCATTGGATTCAACATGGGCCAGCATCCCTGTGAAACGCTTTCGACACCTTATAGAGTCCATGCCCCAACAAATTGTGGCTGTTCTGAGGGCAAAAGGGGTGCAACTCAATGTTAGGAAGGTGTTGCTAATGTTTTGTACACTCAGTGTACATCTTCTGTTCACCTGATTTAGAATTCCTCACAATCAAATGTAGACCGCATTATCTACCAAGAGAATTCTCTTCGATTATAATCACAGCCGTATATATCCCCCCCCAAGCAGACACATCGATGGCTCTGAACGAACTTTATTTAACTCTCTGCAAACTGGAAACAATTTATCCGGAGGCTGCATTCATTGTAGCTGGGGATTTTAACAAGGCTAATCTGAAAACAAGACTCCCCAAATTTTATCAGCATATCGATTGCGCAACCAGGGGAGGAAAGACCTTGGACCATTGTTACTCTAACTTCCGCGACGCATATAAGGCCCTGCCCCGCCCCCCTTTCGGAAAAGCTGACCACGACTCCATTTTGTTGATCCCTGCCTACAGACAGAAACTAAAACAAGAGGCTCCCACGCTGAGGTCTGTCCAACGCTGGTCCGACCAAGCTGACTCCACACTCCAAGACTGCTTCCATCACGTGGACTGGGAGATGTTTCGTATTGCGTCAGATAACAACATTGACGAATACGCTGATTCGGTGTGCGAGTTCATTAGAACGTGCGTTGAAGATGTCGTTCCCATAGCAACGATTAAAACATTCCCTAACCAGAAACCGTGGATTGATGGCAGCATTCGTGTGAAACTGAAAGCGCGAACCACTGCTTTTAATCAGGGCAAGGTGTCTGGTAACATGACCGAATACAAACAGTGCAGCTATTCCCTCCGCAAGGCTATCAAACAAGCTAAGCGCCAGTACAGAGACAAAGTAGAATCTCAATTCAACGGCTCAGACACAAGAGGCATGTGGCAGGGTCTACAGTCAATCACGGACTACAGGAAGAAATCCAGCCCAGTCACGGACCAGGATGTCTTGCTCCCAGGCAGACTAAATAACTTTTTTGCCCGCTTTGAGGACAATATAGTGCCACTGACACGGCCTGCAACGAAAACATGCGGTCTCTCCTTCGCTGCAGCCGAGGTGAGTAAGACATTTAAACGTGTTAACCCTCGCAAGGCTGCAGGCCCAGATGGCATCCCCAGCCGCGCCCTCAGAGCATGCGCAGACCAGCTGGCCGGTGTGTTTACGGACATATTCAATCAATCCCTATACCAGTCTGCTGTTCCCACATGCTTCAAGAGGGCCACCATTGTTCCTGTTCCCAAGAAAGCTAAGGTAACTGAGCTAAATGACTACCGCCCCGTAGCACTCACATCCGTCATCATGAAGTGCTTTGAGAGACTAGTCAAGGACCATATCACCTCCACCCTACCTGACACCCTAGACCCACTCCAATTTGCTTACCGCCCAAATAGGTCCACAGACGATGCAATCTCAACCACACTGCACACTGCCCTAACCCATCTGGACAAGAGGAATACCTATGTGAGAATGCTGTTCATCGACTACAGCTCGGCATTCAACACCATAGTACCCTCCAAGCTCGTCATCAAGCTCGAGACCCTGGGTCTCGACCCCGCCCTGTGCAACTGGGTACTGGACTTCCTGACGGGCCGCCCCCAGGTGGTGAGGGTAGGCAACAACATCTCCTCCCCGCTGATCCTCAACACTGGGGCCCCACAAGGGTGCGTTCTGAGCCCTCTCCTGTACTCCCTGTTCACCCACGACTGCGTGGCCACGCACGCCTCCAACTCAATCATCAAGTTTGCGGACGACACAACAGTGGTAGGCTTGATTACCAACAACGATGAGACGGCCTACAGGGAGGAGGTGAGGGCCCTCGGAGTGTGGTGTCAGGAAAATAACCTCACACTCAACGTCAACAAAACTAAGGAGATGATTGTGGACTTCAGGAAACAGCAGAGGGAACACCCCCCTATCCACATCGATGGAACAGTAGTGGAGAGGGTAGCAAGTTTTAAGTTCCTCGGCATACACATCACAGAAAAACTGAATTGGTCCACTCACACAGACAGCATCGTGAAGAAGGCGCAGCAGCGCCTCTTCAACCTCAGGAGGCTGAAGAAATTCGGCTTGTCACCAAAAGCACTCACAAACTTCTACAGATGCACAATCGAGAGCATCCTGGCGGGCTGTATCACCGCCTGGTATGGCAACTGCACCGCCCTCAACCGTAAGGCTCTCCAGAGGGTAGTGAGGTCTGCACAACGCATCACCGGGGGCAAACTACCTGCCCTCCAGGACACCTACACCACCCGATGTCACAGGAAGGCCATAAAGATCATCAAGGACATCAACCACCCGAGCCACTGCCTGTTCACCCCGCTATCATCCAGAAGGCGAGGTCAGTACAGGTGCATCAAAGCTGGGACCGAGAGACTGAAAAACAGCTTCTATCTCAAGGCCATCAGACTGTTAAACAGCCACCACTAACACTGAGTGGCTGCTGCCAACACACTGACACTGACTCAACTCCAGCCACTTTAATAATGGGAATTGATGGGAAATGATGTAAATATATCACTAGCCACTTTAAACAATGCTACCTTATATAAATGTTACTTACCCTACATTATTCATCTCATATGCATACGTATATACTGTACTCTATATCATCGACGGTATCCTTATGTAATACATGTATCACTAGCCACTTTATACTATACTATGCCACTTTGTTTACATACTCATCACATTTGTACATACTGTACCCGATACCATCTACTGTATCTTGCCTATGCTGCTCTGTACCATCACTCATTCATATATCCTTATGTACATATTCTTTATCCCCTTACACTGTGTACAAGACAGTAGTTTTGGAATTGTTAGTTAGATTACTTGTTATTACTGCATTGTCGGAACTAGAAGCACAAGCATTTCGCTACACTCGCATTAACATCTGCTAACCATGTGTATGTGACAAATAAAATTTGATGATTTGATTTGATTTAGTTGGTATTAAATTAGAATGACATGGCATTAGGTAGTTTATTTTCACCTAATGTAAAATAATTTATTTTTAATATAAAAATGGACGAAGAATGTAGCTTTCTGCTAATTCCCAACAAAAGCATTTAGGCCTTTAACAGCTCATTTAATATAAAGTAATAATCACAGTTGTGTGTATACTGACTTTGTTTCCTGTATATTTGTCTCTTCAGCTTACGGGAGTACCACTGTTCCCATGCATGGACTGTAGCTGTGTGTTCAAAAAGCTGGGCAGTCTCAACGCCCACATCAGCAAGATGCACATCTTGCTCATAGAGGAATCGGCCAACACACAGGTGAGTGAGTGCATGCAGATGATGTGAACTTCTGGAAGTTTCTCCTGATTCGGTTTCTGACCTCTGCATTCAGTTTGTTGCCTCACGCTGCAGCTAGCTTGATGCTGAAGGATCAGACACACCCACACTGGAACCTCCCTGTAGCTCTACCACTACATGCAGATTCTTATGTGATTATTTCAGAGGGGGCTCAATATAAAGAAGCCTCTCGTTTTCATAATATGTCATTGTGTTTTTGTAAGTAAATGGAACCTTGAAAATCAGGTGTTCAGGTTCACTAGTAATTAGGTGAACTAGGCTTCCATAAAAGATGTTCGCTCATCAATGATGCACTGCAAAAAACGAAAGATAGAAAATGCTCTACACTGCTCAGATCAACTAACCTCTTCCATTCTCAGTATTCCCTTTTCTCCTCTCATTCTCTCCACCTTCACACCCTCCCTCGCTGTTCCGTAGGAGGTGGAGGAGTCGGGTCAGGGCGTGGCGGGGTCAGAGGGCAGCGAGGTGGTGACTGACGTGATCCAGCAGCTTCTAGAGCTGTCAGAGCAGGTGACAGGGGAGGGGAACCAGTCACAGCCCCAAGAACAGACCATCACCATGGAGACGGCCATCAACCAGGACATCCTACAGGTGGGAATCATAACACACTCAGGAATGCACGCATACATGTACATACACACGTATGCGCATAAGTGTACATGCACGCACAGACACACGAACGCACACACTCATGGATACATGTGTATACACACACACACACACACACACACACACACACACACACACACACACACACACACACACACACCTGCCCTGCTATACTTGTGAGGACTTTTTGGGGACCAATTCAAAGTCCTATTTTCCCTAAACCTTACCCTAACCTTAACCCTAATTGTAACCCTAACCTTAACCCCTAAGTCTAAAATAGCCTTTTTTACAAGGGAGGACCGGCAAACTTCTGGTACCAATTTCTAGAAAACAATAGGCTATATTGATTTAAGCTGGTGTTGAGAACAACGTGGCAGAGGTGGGCGGCAGCGGAGTGAGGAGACGGGGAAACAGCCATTGGGCCTAGAAAAAGCTCAGAGAGAGGAACACTCACCTTAAAAACCTCTCTGGGATGTGGGGGACGGTAGCTTCCCACCTCGCCAACAGCCAGTGAAAGTGCAGGGCGCCAAATTCAAAACAACAAAAATCTCATAATTAAAATTCCTTAAGCATACAAGTATTTTACACCATTTTAAAGATAAAATTCTCGTTAATCCAGCCACAGTGTCTGATTTCAAAAATGCTTTACAGCGAAAGCACCACAAACAATTGTTAGCTCACCACCAACTCACAGAAAAACACAGCCATTTTTCCAGCCAAAGAGAGGAGTCACAAAAAGCACAAATATAGATAAAATTAATCACTAACCTTTGATCTTCATCAGATGACACTCATAGGACTTCATGTTACACAATACATGTATGTTTTGTTCGATAAAGTGCATATTTATATAAAAAAATCTCATTTTACATTGGCGCGTTACGTTCAGTAGTTCTAAAACATGCGGTGATTGTGCAGAGAGCCACATGAATTCACAGAAATACTCATTATAAATGTTGAAGAAAATTCAAGTGTTATTCATGGAACTTTAGATACACTTCTCCTTAATGCAAACGCTGTGTCAGATTTCAAAAAAACTTTACGGAAAAAGCATGATCTGAGCACGGCGCTCAGAACCCAAACCACCCAAACCAGCCAAAAGAAATATCCGCCATGTTGCGCAGTCAACATTAGTCAAAAACAACAAAAATCTCATAATTAAAATTCCTTAAGCATACAAGTATTTTACACCATTTTAAAGATAAAAT
This sequence comes from Oncorhynchus mykiss, assembly GCF_057628025.1. NCBI lineage: Eukaryota > Metazoa > Chordata > Actinopteri > Salmoniformes > Salmonidae > Oncorhynchus > Oncorhynchus mykiss. Next base: position 42,958,091 of record NC_143024.1, read on the forward strand.
TCTCGTTAATCCAGCCACAGTGTCTGATTTCAAAAATATTCACTTACCTTTGATGATCTTCATCAGAATGCACTCCCAGGAATTGCAGTTCCACAATAAATGTTTGTTTTGTTCGATAATGTCCATTTATGTACAAATAGCTTCTTTTGTTAGGGCGTTTGGTAAACAAACCCAAAAGCGCGTTCAGGTCCAGCCGAACGTCGGAGTTCCGTTACAGCCAGTAGAAACTTGTCAAACTAAGTATAGAATCAATCTTTAGGATGTTTTTATCATAAATCTTCAATGATGTTCCAACCGGAGAATTCCTATGTCTGTAGTAAAGCAATGGAACGAGAGCTAACTCTCTCGTGACCGCGCCTCAGAGCCTGTGGCAATCTGCCAGACACCTGACTCATTCCTCTCTCATTCGGTCCCACTTCACAGTAGAAGCCTGAAACAACGTTTTAAAGACGGTTGACATCTAGTGGAAGCCTTAGGAAGTGCAACAACCAATATTTGTATCTACAATAGGGGCTGAGTTAAACTACAAGCCTCAGATTTCCCACTTCCGGGTTGGATTTTTCTCAGGTTTTCGCCTGCCATACGAGTTCTGTTATACTCACAGACATCATTCAAACAGTTTTAGAAACTTCAGAGTGTTTTCTATCCAATACTACTACTAATATGCATATATTAGCATCTGGGACAGAGTAGCAGGCAGTTTACTCCGGGCACCTTATTCATCCAAGCTACTCAATACTGCCCCCCTGTCACCAAGAAGTTAATTATGATCAACTGAATGATGAAAATATTAGATTAAAGTAGGCTAATGCAATTGAAGGCATGTATCAAATTCTTGCTTGGACTGAAACTCCCAAAGTCATATCCAACCCTTTATACACATTTAAAGCAATAGTCGTGTGTGTTTGTGGTCACCTAGATGATCATTTCAGCACTGTTTTGATTGGGACAGCGCCATCGCACTGCTTTGAGACAAGCGTTGGGGATTTTCTTTCTCACTGGATCTCAGTTGAGGTGTGTGCTAATGATCATCTTTATACTAGTTTGCTCATTACATTAGCTGATCAGAACGTTTTGCTTGCATGTTATGCAAGTGGATTTTTCTCTTCAATCGCGTAGTAGCCTGTCTTACTCCCTTCAAAAGCCTGTGACTTGTCTCATAGTCAATCAATGTGATTTTTTTCCCCCGCACTGAATCTGTCTGTATATTTGGTTAATTGATCTCTGGCTGGTAGCTTGTTTATTCATTCACTGACCAGAAACATTTAGCATGCAATAATGTAGCCTAAATCTACTAATATACTTATCTATTGCCTTTATATAGAGCCAAATTATTATTTTCAATGACGGCCTAGGAACAGTGGGTCAACTGCCTTGTTCAGGGGCAGAACGACAGATATTTACCTTGTCAGCTCGGGGATTCGAACTCGGTTACTAGTCCAACACTCTTAACCACTAGGCTACCCTGCCGCAAATACCGCTATAACATTTCACGCGCTTCTCTGCGCTGTCTTGTATTGCCGCCCATTATGAGAGCTTCCCTAGAGAATGTGTGATCAACAAATGGTGAGAGTAGATATGGATATTTACATTTTTAAACATAGATAAAATATAACACCTTGATATTTAAACAATTTCCTCTCTCCATCTCCCGATCTGTATAATCATCAACTAGATTTAGCCAAATAGAATATCTCCTGTCATTCGTTGGAGGTTATCTAGGAAGCTTAGCAATTTTGCTCAATTTACTTTTGCTTGATGGCGATTACAAAGTTGGTGTTATTCGACAACGCTATAGACTGTCTCGGGGTGCACTCTGTGTGTGCTCTGTGTCCAGATAGCCTAGGCCTACTGCTGAAATGCGCTGAATTAATTGAGGAACATGATTTCGCAATTCACAACAATGTCATTGGCAATCAAAGTTACTGTGTCGTTACTAAATATCAGTTTCACTTGCTGTGAATTCTTTAAATAGTGGCACAGCGACAATCTTGTTTTGTGAGAACCCTGGCATAGTGACCATATCTTGGTTTTAAACCTGGTTTTGAATGGGAATCCGTTTTTGGCTCACTTTAAATGTCAGACCAGGCTTGGGTTGGACCGGGATCGAATTGTCAGTTTGCTTCTGATGAGAACTTAATTGGGGTCTTGTGTGCAGTCTGGCAGTGTCAATTATGCGTGTGCTTTGAATTTATGATGACTTTTTGTGAAGTAAATACACTAGGCTTCTTTGCGACAACCTGTTTGGATAATGTGATCTTTTTTTTCTTGCAAATCTGCTGCGGCGGGCGTATGTTGTGTATTTCGTGGAATTGCATTAGTGCGACATTGGGGTAAAACGTTGTAATTTCCCTTTTTTGGAGAAATGTGAAGAGTGGGCCCAGGATAGTCCCGGGATCCTGGTTACCGGTGTTAATCCCTAGTGTCATGTAGCCTAGCTCCAATAATGTGATCGAGGCATACAGCACAGTATTATCCAATACTGTGGATGGGAAAAAAATGTACTAATTCATAGTATTAGTAACAGTTTTTTGTTAAACGCTGTCACCCCTGAACCCACACCCATACAGCAAGCCCTGGAGAACAGTGGGTTGAGCGTGGTTCAGTCCCAGACCAACGGAGCGGCCAGACAGACTCAGAGCCATGCCGCTGAGGGGGCTCTACCTGACAGTAAGAAGTTACCAGGCCAGGACAAAACCGCCAAGAAGGAGAAGAAAAGTATCTTCAAAAAACCTGTACAGATGCCAGGTAGGGCATACCCCAAATAATGTCCATGTGTGCTTGTGTTTGTCACCGTCTCTCCGTTCCGTTTCAACTCCCATAAGTTTACTAGCGCGTGAAATGTCCATTGACAATAAACAGGTATATTGCATATAGTGCATTCGGAAAGTATTCAGACCACCTTCCCTTTTTACCACATTTAGTGACGTTACAGCCTTATTCTAAAATGGGTTAAATAAATGTTTTTCCTTGTCAATCTACACACAATACCCCATAATGACAAAGCGAAAAAAGGTTTTTAAAAGTCTTTGTAAACGTATTCAGTCCCTTTGCTAGTGGACTCGAAATTGAGCTCGGCATCCTGTTTCCATTGTTCATCCTTGAGCTGTTTCTACAACTTGATTGGAGTCCACCTGTGGTAAATTCAATTGATTGGACATGATTTGGAAAGTGACACACCTGTCTATACAAGGTCCCACTGTTGACAGTGCAGGTCAGAGCAAAAACCAAGCCATGAGGTGGAAGGAGTTGTCCATAAATACAGGATTGTGTCAAGGCACAGATCTGGGGAAGGTCTACCAAAAAATGTCTGCAGCATTGAAGGTCCCCAAGAACACAGTGGCCTCCATCATTCTTAAATGGAAGAAGTTTAGAACCACCAAAACTCTTCCTAGAGCTGGCAACCTGGCCAAACTGAGGGATCGGGGGGAAGAATGGCCTTGTTCAGGGAGGTGACCGAGAACCGTATAGTCACTGACAGAGTTCCTCTGTGGAGATGGGATTACCTTCCAGAAGGACAACCATCTCTGCAGCACTCCACCAATCAGGTCTTTATGGTAGAGTGGCCAGACGGAAGCCATTCCTCATTAAAAGGCAAATGACAGGGCACTTAGTTTGCCAAAAGGCTCCTAAAGGACTCTCAGACCATGATAAACAAGATTCTCTGGTCTGATGCAACCAAGATTGAACTATTTGGCCTGAATGCCAAGCATCAGGTCTGAAGGAAACCTGAAACCATCCCTGCGGGATCGAGGGAAAGATGGAAGGTTTTAGTCAGGGCAGTGGGAAAAATGAACGGCGCAAAATACAGAGAGATCCTTGATAGAAACCTGCTCCAGAGCGCTCAGGACCTCAGACTGGGGTGAAGGTTCACCTTCCAACAGGACAACTACCCGAAGCACACAGCCAAGACAAAGCAGGAGTGGCTTCAGGACAAGTGTCTGAATGTCCTTGAGGGGTCCAGCCGGACTTGAACCCGATCTAACATATCTGGAGAGACCTGAAAATAGCTGTGCAGCAACTCTCCCCATGCAACCTGACAGAGCTGGAGAGGATCTGCAGAGAAAGATGGGAGAAGCTCCCCAAATACAGGTGTGCCAAACCTTTAGCGTCATACCCAGGAAGCCTCAAGGCTGTAATTGCTGCCAAAGGTGTTTCAACAAAGTACTGGGTAAAGGGTCTGATTACTTAAGTAAATGTGATATTTCAGTTTTTTTATTTTTTATAAATTTGCAAAGAATTAAAAAAAAATCTGTTTTTGCTTTGGCATTATAGGGCTCCAACAATTTAAATCATATTTGAATAAGGCTGTAACATAACAAAATGTGGAAAAAGTCCAGGGGTCTGAATACTTTCCAAATGCACTATATATTGGGAGTTTTAATTGATCCCCAGAATTGATGTAATTTAAGTGTATTTCGTCTCGGCTTTGTGCCTGCTCCCCTCATGTGGGACCGGTGTCATATCCATTAGGGCACACTATAACAAAACGTTTTGAAACCTAACACGAAAATGAATGTTTGTTATTGGCCAGGTCCAAGGTAGTCTCTCCCTGTTTCAGTCTGTCTTTCTTCCATTTGATGCTTAATGAACACAACCCATGCCACCTCTTTCTCCCTTCCCCATAGGCTCCATCAGAGAGGAGAACGGCGTGCGGTGGCACAGCTGCCCTTACTGCAGCAAGGAGTTCAAGAAGCCCAGCGACCTGGTGCGCCACGTCCGCATCCACACACACGAGAAGCCCTTCAAGTGCAAGCAGTGCTTCCGCGCCTTTGCCGTCAAGAGCACCCTCACTGCCCACATGAAGACGCACACAGGCGTCAAGGCCTTCGAGTGCCAGTGCTGCATGAAGTGCTTCTCCACGTCGGGCAGCAGGAAGGTCCACATGCGCCTACATACAGGTGAGTGAATATTATGGCGTTGTCATCATGGTGTGATATTAGCACCAACTGAGATTTGAACTCAACCATTTTGATTGTATTAATAGATACACATTTGGTTCATTTTCATGCCAGCCAGGTAGGCTATACTCCTGTTGTAAAGATAAGCAATGTGCTTAATATTTGTTAATATTAGGAAAGTTGTGAAATACATAAAGTAGGCCTAGTCTATATAAAGCTGATGGGATCCTCCTCTATTTAGTAGAGGCCATCACTCTGTTTTCTCACGCAATTGCATAGCCTATAGAAATGTTGAGCAACATGGGCTCATGGGCTCTCATGAAGTGTTTGATTAGATTTTCGATTACATTTGCATTGATGTCAGAGTGATTTAGAGGGACAATAGAGTGCTGAGTACCAGGCAGTTAGCAAGTTTGGTAGGTTACTATCAGCAGCATCAGAGCTTGGAGAAGCCTAATTATCGTGACTAATCGGTTATGTGGAATTTGACTGTCTTCATGACTCGTGACCACCGGTGTGGCGGTAATACGGTCACCGCATAGTCTTCCACAAGCTTCCCACAATAAGTTTGGTGTAATTTGGCCCATTCCTCCTGACAGAGCTGGTGTAACTGAGTCAGGTTTGTAGATCTCCTTGCTTGCACACACTTTTTCAGTTCTGCCCACAAATTTTCTATAGGATTGAGGTCAGGGCTTTGTGATGGCCACTCCAATACTTTGACTTTGTTTTCCTCAAGCCATTTTGCCACAACTTTGTAAGTATGCTTGGGGTCATTGTCCATTTGGAAGACCCATTTGCGACCAAGCTTTAACTTCAAGACTGATGTCTTGAGATGTTGCTTCAATATATCCACATAATTTTCCATCCTCATGATGCCATGTATTTTGTGAAGTGCACCAGTCCCTCCTGCAGCAAAGCACCCTCACAACATGATGCTGCCACCCCCGTGCTTCATGGTTGGGATGGTGTTCTTCGGCTTGCAACACTCCGCCTTTTTCCTCCAAACATAACGATGGTCATTATGGCCAAACAGTTCTATTTTTGTTTCATCAGACCAGAGTACATTTCTCCAAAAAGTACGATCTTTGTCCCAATGTGCAGTTGCAAATCGTAGTCTGTCTTTTTTATGGCGGATTTGGAGCAGTGGCTTCTTACTTGTTGAGTGGCCTTTCAGGTTATGTCAACATAGGACTCGTTTTACTGTGGATATAGATACTTTTGTACCTGTTTCCTCCAGCATCTTCACCAGGTTCTTTGCTATTGTTCTGGGATTTGCACTTTTCGCACCAAAGTGCGTTCATCTCTAGGAGACAGAATGCGTCTCCTTCCTGAGCGGTATGACGGCTGCGTGGTCCCATGGTGTTTATTCTTGCGTACTATTGTTTGTACAGATGAACGTGGTACCTTCAGGCGTTTGGAAATTGCTCCCAAGGATGAACCAGACTTGTAGAGGTCTTGGCTGATTTCTTTTGATTTTCCCATGACGTCAAGCGAAGAGGCACTGAGTTTGAAGGTAGGCCTTGAAGTACATCCACAGGTACACCTCCAATTGACTCAAATTATGTTAATTAGCCTATCAGAAGCTTCTAAAGCCATTACGTCATCTTCTGGAATTTTCCCAGCTGTTTAAAGGCACAGTCAACTTAGTGTATGTACATTTCTGACCCACTGGAATTGTGATACAGTGAAATAATCTGTCTGTTAACAATTGTTGGGAAAATGACTTGTGTCATGCGCAAAGTAGATGTCCTAACCGACATGCCAAAACTATAGTTTAACAAGAAATTTGTGGAGTGGTTGAAAAAATGACCTAAGTGTATGTAAACTTCTGACTTCAACTGTATAAATAGTAAAACCAGAGAAACGGATCATTTTGCAGTGGTCTCTTAATTCTTTCCAGAGTAGTATTATGACAACATTTTGCCCGTTTTGGACTTCGGTGAAGTTATTTTCAGTTGTTCGGGCAGCTGGAGTCAAGCGAGTCTACGCCCCTTTGTCTGTGATTGGTCAACAGTAGGGATTATTCAATAAAGTCATTGTTGTCATTCAAAGAGATGACTCGTTTTCATGCAACAAAAAAATATTGGAAAATACTGCACCAAACATTCTAGTTAGATGTAAAATTGAGCGATTTAAGATCTCTTCGGCAAAAACGTAAAAATGAATGACAGATTTCTAGAGTTATCTTAGATGAATTCTGACTATTCGGAGGAATCGTATACTGGCTATGGCGTCTCAAAATGGACAAACAGTACTATAGCCGCTTGAAAAAGAAAAGTGAAGGTCTTTAAAGCGAGTATGCGAGTACTGTAGTTCGGTTCGGCTAGTTGCTGACAACTTTAGGCGTTGGCGTTTACAGGATTCTTTTGATTTTATGTCATCTCTCAGGAGACATTGGTACGTTAAATCGATTTCGGCCTACTCAATATGATACTGTTTAAGTATGTATTTTCTCTAGTGTGTCTCTTGATTAAACTGATATGAATACATTTCCATTTCAAAACTGATGCAGATTGTTCTCGTTATTTTTATTTCATTCTATGTGCTAATTGATGCGAATGTTCTTGTTGTCAGGTGTGCGTCCGTTCCCGTGCCCTCACTGTGACAAGATCTTCCGTACGTCGGGCCACAGAAAAACGCACATCGCCTCCCACTTCAAGAGCCTGCAGCAGAAGAAGCACAAGTTCCCACGCAAAATCCACAGAACCAAGGTGTCCAAGAGCAACCTACCTCTGCCTGATATCCCCCTGCAAGAGCCCATACTCATCACGGACCTCGGTAACGCATGCATACTCGCTCGCTCCCTCACATTCACGCATGCACACACATACACACGCACTTTGTTCATATTGTCCCCTCCTCCCCAGGTCTCATCCAGTCCCAGAACCCTCGCCTGGTCTTTCAGACATACCTGGAGATGGTGGACAATGATCGGCCATACAAGTGTCCCTGCTGTAACAAGGCCTATAAGAAATCCAGCCACCTCAAGCAGCATGTTAGGTACAGATATCCTCTATACACACACACACACACACACACACACACACACACACACACACACACACACACACACACACACACACACACACAGTTTGTATTCACATGTATTCCTTTAGAAATATCATCCTCTCTGAAGCAGCCGAATGTAGCAGTGAATGTATTTCTGATACAGTGCATGGATATATAGTTGTGAGAGGAAGTTATATATTTCGCCTCAGCTTAGATCCTCTTGTACCTTGTCACTGGGATAAGCCTGCTGTAGCATGTCAGACAGCTGCTGAGCTGCCGTTATCAGTGGAGTTAGAGTCCACCCCTGTGGCTTAGGGGCATTAGTTCCTCATTTGATGCGAGAGGGATGAGCCGTGCTGAGCAGAGCCCGGGGATGGACAAGGAGGCAGGGGGAGGAGGGCTCAGCACATGGCAGAGGGTTTGAGACACTGGCAGACACATGGGTTCAAGTAGTATTTGTTTTCTTTCAAATACTTTGAGGGTTTTATTGAGCCTGCCTAGAGTGCCAGGCAAACTTGATCAAACACAGTTAAAGTACAGTATATACATTACCGTTCATAAGTTGCAAAATGAATAGGAAATTTAGTCAAGATGTTGACAAGGTTATAAATAATTATTTTGAATTGAAATAATAATTGTGTCCTTCAAACTTTGTTTTTGTCAAAGAGTCCTCCATTTGGAGCAATTACAGCCCTGTAGACCTTTGGCATTCTAGTTGTCAATTTGTTGAGATAATCTGAAGAGATTTCACCCCATGCTTCCTGAAGCACCTCCCACAAGTTGGGTTGGCTCGATGGGCACTTCTACGGTCCATCTGCTCCCACAACAGCTTTATAGGGTTGCGATCCGGTGACTGTGCTGGCCATTCCATTATAGACAGAATACCAGATGACTGCTTCTTCCATAAATAGTTCTTGCATAGTTTTGAGCTGTGCTTTGGTTCATTGCCCTGTTGTAGGAAGAATTTGACTCCAATTAAGTGCCGTCCACAGGCGTGGTGGTGTGGATTGCAAAATGGATTGATAGCCTTCCTTCTTAAAGATCAATTTTTACCCTGTACAAATCTCCCACTTTAACTCAACCAAAGCACCCCCATACCATCACATTGCCTCCACCATGCTTGACAGATGACATCAAGCACTCCTCTAGCATCTTTTCATTTTTTTATGCGTCTCACTAATGTTGTTCTTTGTGATCTGAACACCTCAAACTTTGATTAGTCTCACCATAACACTTTTTCCCCCAGTCTACCTCTGTCCAGTGTCTGTGTTCTTAATCTTTTCTTTTTATTTCGCCAGTCTGAGATATGGCTTTTTCTTTGCAACCCTGCCTAGAACGCCAGCATCATGGAGTCGCATCTTCACTGTTGACGTTGTTTTGCGGGTACTATTTAATGAAGCTGCCAGTTGAGGACTGTTTCCCAAACTGTGCACCAGAGCTTCCCACTCCTCTTTCTATTCTGGTTAGAGCCAGTTTGCTCTTCTGTGAAGGGAGTAGTACACAGCGCTGTATGAGTTTCTTGGCAATTTCTCGCATGGAATAGCCTTCATTTCTCAAAACAAGAATAGAGTGACGAGTTTCAGAATAAAGTTCTTTGTTTCTGGCCACAAATGCTGATGCTCCAGATACTCAACTAGTCTAAAGAAGGCCAGTTTTATTGCTTCTTTAAATCAGCACAACAGTTTTCAGCTGTGCTAACATAATTGCAAAAGGGTTTTCTAATGATTAATTAGCCTTTTTTTAAATGATGAACTTGGATTAGCTAACACAACATGCCAATGGAACACAGGAGTGATGGTTGCTCATAATAAGCCTCTGTACACGTGTGTAGATATTCCTTAAAAAATCTGCCGTTTCCAGCTACAATATCTACACTGTTTTTCTGATCAATTTGATGTTATTTTAATGGACAATTTTCTTTGCTTTTCTTTCAAAAACAAGGAAATTTCTAAGTGACCCCAAACCTTTGAACGGTAGTGTATGCAAAAGTACTTGGATTCCCCTTCAAATTTGTGGATTCAGCCACGGCCATTGCCCATGACTTTCAACGTGGCACCGTCATAGAATGCCACCTTTACAACAAGTCAGTTCGTCAAATTTCTACCCTGCTAGAGCTGCCTCAGTCAACCGTGAGTGCGGTTATTGTGAAGTGGAAATGTCTAGGTGACAAGCGGTAGGCCATACAAACTCACAGAACGCGAGTGCGGAGTGCTGAAGTGCATACCGCATCAAAACTTGTCTGTCCTCGGTTGCAACACTCACTACATAGTTTCAAACTGCCTCTAGAAGCAAAGTCAGCACAATCATTGTTAGTCGGGAGCTTCATGAAATGGGTTTCCATGGCCGCGCAGTGGCACACAACCCTAAGATTACTATGCGCAAGGTCGAGCATCGACTGGAGTGGTGTAAAGCTTGCCACCATTGGAGAAGTGGAAACGCGTTCTCTGGAGTGATGAATCACACTTCACAATCTGGCAGTCCGACGGACGGAATCTGAGTTGGCGGATGCCAGGAGAACGCTACCTGCCCCAATGCATAGTGCCAACTGTAAAGTTTGTTGGAGGAGGAATAATGGTCTGGGCTCCTTAGTTCCGTTGAAGGGAAATCTTAACGCTACAGCATACAATTGCATTCAAGATGATTCTGAGCTTCCAACTTTGTGGCAACAGTTTGGGGAATGCCCGTTCCTGTTTTTGCCTGACAATACCCCTGTGCACAAAGCGAGGTCCATACAGATGGTTTGTCGAGATCAGTGTGGAATAACTTGACTGGCCTGCACGGAGCCCTAACCTCAACCCCATCGAACATCTTTGGGATGAATTGGACCGCGGACTGCGAGCCAGGCCTAATCGACCAACATCACTAATGCTCACTAATGCTCTGGTGGCTGAATGGAAGCAAGTCCCCGCAGCAATTTTCCAACATCTAGTGGAAAGCCTTCCCAGAAGAGTGGAGGCTGTTTTGGCAGCAATAATTTTGCAATTAGATGTTAAGCTAGCAGGTGTACACATACTTTTGGTCATGTAGTGTATTTAAAGTATAGAAAACAAATACAATTTGAACCCAGGTCTGGCTAATGTCTATGCCATGTGGGCCTGGTTTATGATAGGACAGGCCAGTTAGAGAGGAAAGCATGTACAGAGGGAAAATATTTGAAGGGATTTAGGGACAGAGAGGGGGAGAGAAATATTCAAATGTGGGGTGGCAGGTAGCCTAGTGGATAAGAGCATTGGGCCAGTAACCACAACAGTAATTGCTGCTGTAAGTCGCTCTGGATAAGAGCGTCTGCTAAATGACTAAAATGTGTGACAGGCCATTTTATTTTGTCTGGTTTAATCTCCAGGTTGTTGTCAGGAATAACGTGTAATGTCACAGTGATGGATAGGTCTTATTTTTGTTTTCAGTAGCCTAAGTCATTACAGGTCCATTAACCAGCCAATGTATCTGGAAAATGTCATCCCCACCATTTACCACAGGAACAAAATCCCTCTACAATGAGTATTGCATTCAGTTTCTGTGTTTTTTTCTTAGGATGAGAAAAATGGGAGATTGAAGTTTGGGGCTCCAAGGAGTAATTGGCGAGCGATATTCATTGATTCTCTCAAGATGTCGTTTTGCCCTTTGGGCTGACACATCTAATCTTCCCCTTTTACTAAAATGTTTCTTCGTTTCACTACTGTGGGGAAAAGAAAAAAGTAACAGCCTATTTAATAAAGGTCACAGTCTCGATAAACAAGGAAACAAAAGTTGACCTTAATGTTAATATAATATAATATAAAACCTTAATAACAACGTTGCCTTCGCTGCTCTGCTTAGCCTATCTGAGATTGATGTTCTGTATTCCCTCCTGTCTGTTTACTTTAGACCTAGGACCGAGCCCAAGTCAAAACTCTGTCACATTATACTGATAAACGTGTTCCTCAGGGAATTTACTGCATACACCCATCATACTGTATAATGCTTACTGTTTTTGTTTTTTTTAGGATTTGCAAATTCGAGTCCCTTGACATGTATTGAACTATTTATTCTCCCTAATTTGAGCCATTGACTCAGACCATAACACACCCAGTCATAACATCACCTGTCATAACATTCTACTATATCCAGGGTTGATATGCAAAGTGTTTGTGATATGACCAGAGGGAGATTCTTGCGGATCAAAACGTTGTCAGTAAAGGTGGTCTTTGGGAGCATATTCAGTGTGAGGGCCTTTCTGTTCTTGTGATGATACAGTGCATTCGGAAAGTATTCAGACCCCTTGACTTTCTCCACATTTTGTTACCTTACAGCCTTATTTTAAAATGGATTTAATTGTTTTTTCCCCTCATCAATCTACACACAAAACTTCATAATGACAAAGCAAAATGTATAAAACATTGTCAGGAATTTTTGCAAATGTATATAAAAAAAAATAATATCACACTTTACTCAGTACTTTGTTGAATCCCCTTTGGCAGCGATTACAGCCTTGAGTCTTCTTGAGTCTTTTTGGGTATGACGCCACAAGCGTGGCACACCTATATTTGGGGAGTTTCTACCATTCTTCTCTGCAGATCCTCTCAAGCTCTGTCAGGTTGGATGGAGAGCATCACTGCACAGCTATTTTCAGGTGTCTCCAGAGATGTTCAAGTCTGGGCTCTGGCTGGGCCACTCAAGTACATTGAGACTTGTCCCGAAGCCTTCTGCGTTGTCTTGGTTGTGTGCTTAGGGTCGTTGTCCTGTTGGAAGGCGAACCTTCGCCCCAGTCTGAGGTCCTGAGTGCTCTGGAGCAGGTTTTCATCTCTGTACTTAGCTCTGTTCATCTTTCCCTCGATCCCGACTAGTCTCCCAGTCCCTGCCATTGAAAAACATCCCCACAGCATGATGGTGCCACCACCATGCTTCACTGTAGGTATGGTGCCAGGTTTCCTCCAGACGGGATGCTTGGCATTCATTCCAATGAATATAATCTTGGTTTCATCAGACCAGAGAATCTTGTTTCTCGTGGTCTGAGAGTCCTTATTAAGGTGCCTTCTACTGAGGAGTGGCTTCTGTTGGGCCACTCTACTATAAAAGTCTGATTGGTGGAGTGCTGCAGAGATGGTTGTCCTTCTGGAAGGTTCCCCCATCTCCACAGAGGAACTCTGGAGTTCTGTCAGAGTGACCATCAAGTTCTTGGTCACCTCCCTGACCAAGGCCCTTTTCAGTTTGGCTGGGCGGCCAGCTCTAGGAAGATCTTAGTGGTTTCAAACTTCTTCCATTTAAGGATGATGGAGGCCACTGTGTTCTTGGGGACCTTCAATGCTGCTGACATTTTTTGGTACCCTTACCCAGATCTGTGCCACGACGCAATCCTGTCTCGGAGGTCTACTGACAATTCCTTTCGACCTCATGGCTTGGTTTTTGCTCTGACATGCACTGTCAACTGTGGGACCTTATATAGACAGGTGTGTTCCTTTCCAAATGATGTCCAATCATTTCAATTTACTGCAGGTGTACTCCAAGTTGTAGAAACTTCTGAGGATGATCAATGGAAACAGGATGCACCTGAGCTCAATTTTGAGTTTTTCTGTTTTTTATTTGTAATAACTCCTTCTCAAGGTTGAGTTTCTGAGATCAAAAGGCCTTTTTTGGCTGTTTGATAAGAGGACACTTAGGCAAATAATGTAAAAGAGGGATGACCTATCAGAGCTGTCAAAGAAAGCACCCCACTATCCTGCACAATGAAGGAAGAGAGATTTAGATCTCAAAAGGCAGATATGAGTGGTGTATTAGTAAAGCGGGAGGAGACTGTGAGCAGTGGTCTGCAAAAATATTTTTAACCTGTCATTATGGGGTATTGTATGTAGATTGAGGATATATATATATATTTTGTAATCAATTTTAGAATAAGGCTGTAGCATAATAAAATGTGTAAAAAGTATTGGAGTCTGAATAGTTTCTGAATGCACGGCCTGTCTCATGATATTAACATTGTTCGGTCATCTTCCATCAGGTCTCACACGGGAGAGAGGCCGTACAAGTGTGTCCAGTGCAGTAAGGGCTTTGCCTCCTCGGGGGTGCTGAAGGCCCACATCCGGACCCACTCGGGCCTCAAGGCCTACAAGTGCCTGATTTGTGACACCACGTTCACCACCAGCGGCAGCCTGCGCCGCCATATGACCACCCACAGCGACATGCGACCCTACATGTGCCCTTACTGCCAGAAGACCTTCAAGTCCTCACCCAACTGCAGGAAGCACATGAAGACCCACAGGTTAGTAATGCTCATGTGTTGTCGGGCACAGAGTTGTTTCAGGTCATGTGATCTGACCAGGTGGAAAAAGGAAAAACTCAGGGCATTATTCAGGGCATGTGATCAAGAATACTGGCTAGCTAAGTGGCTAGCACTGCGTCGCTCTCCCAATTTGGTTATTGTCACATTGCTGAAATTTGTATGAAATTGAATCTTTCTCAACTCTAAATCTCTAGATATCTAATATTTCCATAAGAAATGGCTGATTTCTGTTTGTTTTGTAGGTCAAAGTAGCAAGCAACCTGAATCCACCTCCTCATTCCCCCTCCCAGGTATGAGTTGGCCCAGCAGCTCCACCAACAGCAGAACCCGGAGCCCTCGCTGGACGACCCCATGGATGGCACCACCGTGACCCACGACCTGCAGGTGGAGCTGGAGGACGGCACCCTACAGCAGGAGGCTCCTCCCACTGTGGGCTCGGAGCAGCAGGGCATGCTGGACCTGGGCCAGGCGCAGGTGGTGGACGGCGGCCAACAGGTGTCGCTGGAGACCCAGCTGAGTGACCAGCCCCTGGGACAGGAAGAGGGTAAGAGTGTCAGCATGTTAGAAAGTATCAGTTTAGACAAGGCACAGACTCACTGGTCTTGAACACGTAAAACATAGTTATTAGGGACGCATGGTGATTGCCAGATCAGTGATTCTGTGCAGTCTGACGGCAGTCTGATCTCGAACATAGTCTTTTCATGTCGATGACAATCATGCCACAACTTTATAGGCCTGCTGCCACATCAATGGGGTCAATTTCACACCATGTGTATTGATTTCAAAATGAAATAAATCGTGAACATGAAAAATAAAGTTGACAATGTAAACATTATATTTTCGAGAACGGGTGAAGTAATGTATGTTGAAATCAAAAACCAAACAATTGAAAGCAAAAGGTATATAATTGTAAACTAAAATAAGACATCAAAATGCACAAACTTGTAAGCAAATAATTTTAAAGCGAGAGCAAAACTATGACAAATGCTAAAAAATATATATTTGAAAACATATGCAAAAATCCTTTTCGGTGAAACTTTCCCAGCAACCAATCCTATTGAATACATTCTTCCTACACTCTTGCCAGCATGTACTACCTTTTGGTTATGCTACTCATATCTCTGCTTTTGATGTCTGTTTCTTTGTTTCCACTGCCAGTCTTTTCGATTGCGAGTTTTGGCATTATTTTTCCGGGGTTTAGAGGGAGGCGTAGACAATGAGTCTCCATTGGTCCGCTAGTTTTTCTCATTTGTCATAGAGTCTTGCTCTTGCTTTGAAGTTAGTTGCTTACAAGTTTTGGGATTTTGCTTTTGATGTGTTATTTTTGTTTACAATTCTATACATTTTGCTTTCAATTTTTTGGCTTTTTGATTTCAACATCAATTATTTCCCCCGTCCTCGAAAATATGTTTACATTCTCAACTTTATTTTTCATGTTCACGATTTATTTTATTTTGAATTCAAATCATATGGTGTGAAATTGACCCCGTACACATCCCTCTAACTTTCATTGGGGGATCCACGTAGTTCTATGTTGGCTGTACAAAGGATGATGCGAACAAAGTGATCCACCCCTAGAAGGTGTCTGAACCCTTCCCAACATCAACAGACACTTCTACAGAGATACTCTTGCTCTCCACCCGTCTCTCTTGATCTTAGACTGTATTTTTCATTTGGCCAGTCTACACGGCAAGGTGTTTAATTTTCAGGGACAATGGTTCGCTACAACTGTGTTAGCAAATAAAGCAAGGAACCTTATTCATATTTTGAATATCAATATCTTTCTAAACGGCACTCCTTTAAGAGGGCAAAGGGCACAAATCTGGGTTTCTAAACGGGCACTCATCTTGTCCGTCTGTGTAACTCCTCCATCTCTATTCCTTCCTCCACTCCAAATAGTAAGTCCATTTATTTCACTTTTTATCTGGCCCTTACTCAAACGCTATTTCCATCCCAACGATGGATCTTCAGAAACCTTCTCTTTTCTTATTGGTGCCTTTCTTGGAATTGTTATTCCAATGGGTTTTTCTATACAATGAGTTTTTGGATTGCGTCTCGTTAGGATTCATGGTGTGTGACTGACGGAACCACGTCCTTGACCTTGTAGCTTTTAACATTTTAAAACCGTTCCAACATATGCTATATTTAACCTCAGCAGAGAGAGAGAAGAGCATAGCACAACAAATGAAACTGGGCCAGAGGTCAAGCTTCAATCCTCATTAAAATTGTTACATTACCCTTTCAACCTCACAAGTTCACGGTGAGTAAAAGAAAAGAGAACTGAGAGGGGAAAAAATAAACTTATCCTAGCTTAGATTAGTATTTGTCCTCTGAGCCTTCAATCAAGTCCTTTTTAGAGCTATCGCTTAAGACCGTAACGTTTGTAAAAAAAAAAAAAAAAAGGCTTAAATGCATGAGCTAACCTCTGACCCATTCACAGAGAGAACAGATAACCTCTTGATTTGATTCACTGATGCCTATGGAGTCAAAAAATAATTTACAATTTTTTGTGTGTGTAATATATATATATATATATATATATATATATATATATATATATATATATTTTGGGGTCACTTAGAAATGTCCTTGTTTTTTTTAAAGAAAAGCAACAAACAAAAAAAGCCCATTTAAATAACATCAAATTGATCCGAAATAAAGTGTAGACATTGTTAATGTTGTAAATGACTATTGTAGCTGGAAACAGCTGATTTTTATTGGAATATCTACATAGGTGTAGACCCATTATCAGCAACCATCACTCCTGTGTTCCAATGGCACGTTGTGTTAGCTAATCCAAGTTTATAATTTTAAAAGGCTAATTGATTATTAGAAAACCCTTTTGCAATTATGTTAGCACAGCTGAAAACTGTTGTGCTGATTAAAGAAGCAATAAAACTGGCCTTTAGACAAGTTGAGTATCTGGAGCATCAGCATTTGTGGGTTCGATTACAGGCTCACACTAGCCAGAAACCAAGACCTTAAAAGATAAAAGATCCCAGCTTATTTCTCTCAAAGTTTGTGCAATAAAAAGGCTAATAAAAGGCTACAATGTGCCGTGTTGTCACACGACGCCACAGGTGTCTCAAAATGGTTGTGTTTATATTTTTGTTCAGGTAATTTCCAAAATAATGGAAACACTTGAGTAAATGAGGTATACAAAGTATATTGATAGCTTGTGCATCCACACAGGTGTGGTTTCTGAGTTAATTAAGCAATTAACATCCCATCATGCTCAGGGTAGTGTATAAAAATGCCCAGTTGCCCATTATTTTGGTTACCATGACCAGAAGATGAGATCTCAGTGACTTTGAAAGAGGGGTCTGAAAGGAGCATTGGGGGTTTAAAGGGTGTGTCAGTCTCCAGATCTCAACCCAATTGAACACTTATGGGAGATTCTGGAGTGGCGCCTGAGACTGCATCAACACAACACCAAATGATGGAATTTATTGTGGAAGAATGGTGTCGCATCCCTCCAATAGAGTTCCAGACACTTGTAGAATATAAGCCAAGGTACCCTGATGCTGTTTTTGCGGCTCGTGGTTGCCCAACAGTAGATGCCTACTGGATAACTTATTTGTATTGCTTTTAATCTTTTTAAATGAATATCTTAACACTTTGTTCTAGCTAGCTATTTGTGTAGGTAGTTTTCAAGTAAACCCAATGAGACACTTTATGTTGGTCTTAATTTTTGTTCTTTTTTTTTGCAGTTACCTGTTCGAACTACAAAATGTCCTTGTCATATCATGTTTGCCACGGTTAAACGGCAAACAACAGTCGACATAGAGAGGCTGTTTGAGTCTACAGGAAAGTCTCTAAAGTATTTTTTTTCTCCCCCCTGTCTCCATCTCAGATGGGGTAGGATAGTATTCTTGGTCTCTGCAGTGCCACAAAGGGCTCTTGTGAAAGGTAGTGCACTATACAGTGCCTTGCGAAAGTATTCGGCCCCCTTGAACTTTGCGACCTTTTGCCACGTTTCAGGCTTCAAACATAAAGATATAAAACTGTATTTTTTTGTGAAGAATCAACAACAAGTGGGACACAATCATGAAGTGGAACAACATTTATTGGATATTTCAAACTTTTTTAACAAATCAAAAACTGAAAAATTGGGCGTGCAAAATTATTCAGCCCCCTTAAGTTAATACTTTGTAGCGCCACCTTTTGCTGCGATTACAGCTGTAAGTCGCTTGGGGTATGTCTATCAGTTTTGCACATCGAGAGACTGAAATGTTTTCCCATTCCTCCTTGCAAAACAGCTCGAGCTCAGTGAGGTTGGATGGAGAGCATTTGTGAACAGCAGTTTTCAGTTCTTTCCACAGATTCTCGATTGGATTCAGGTCTGGACTTTGACTTGGCCATTCTAACACCTGGATATGTTTATTTTTGAACCATTCCATTGTAGATTTTGCTTTATGTTTTGGATCATTGTCTTGTTGGAAGACAAATCTCCGTCCCAGTCTCAGGTCTTTTGCAGACTCCATCAGGTTTTCTTCCAGAATGGTCCTGTATTTTGCTCCATCCATCTTCCCATCAATTTTAACCATCTTCCCTGTCCCTGCTGAAGAAAAGCAGGCCCAAACCATGATGCTGCCACCACCATGTTTGACAGTGGGCATGGTGTGTTCAGGGTGATGAGCTGTGTTGCTTTTACGCCAAACATAACGTTTTGCATTGTTACCAAAAAGTTCAATTTTGGTTTCATCTGACCAGAGCACCTTCTTCCACATGTTTGGTGTGTCTCCCAGGTGGCTTGTGGCAAACTTTAAACGACACTTTTTATGGATATCTTTAAGAAATGGCTTTCTTCTTGCCACTCTTCCATAAATGCCAGAATTGTGCAATATACAACTGATTGTTGTCCTATGGACAGAGTCTCCCACCTCAGCTGTAGATCTCTGCAGTTCATCCAGAGTGATCATTGGCCTCTTGGCTGCATCTCTGATCAGTCTTCTCCTTGTATGAGCTGAAAGTTTAGAGGGACGGCCAGGTCTTGGTAGATTTGCAGTGGTCTGATACTCCTTCCATTTCAATATTATCGCTTGCACAGTGCTCCTTGGGATGTTTAAAGCTTGGGAAATCTTTTTGTATCCAAATCCGGCTTTAAACTTCTTCACAACAGTATCTCGGACCTGCCTGGTGTGTTCCTTGTTCTTCATGATGCTCTCTGCGCTTTTAACGGACCTCTGAGACTATCACAGTGCAGGTGCATTTATACAGAGACTTGATTACACACAGGTGGATTGTATTTATCATCATTAGTCATTTAGGTCATTCAGGTCATCATTGGATCATTCAGAGATCCTCACTGAACTTCTGGAGAGAGTTTGCTGCACTGAAAGTAAAGGGGCTGAATCATTTTGCACGCCCAATTTTTCAGTTTTTGATTTGTTAAAAAAGTTTGAAATATCCAATAAATGTCGTTCCACTTCATGATTGTGTCCCACTTGTTGTTGATTCTTCATGTTCGAAGCCTGAAATGTGGCAAAAGGTCGCAAAGTTCAAGGGGGCCGAATACTTTCGCAAGGCACTGTATAGGGAATAGGGAGCCACTTGGAATGCAGTCTGAGTATCACAGTGTGACAGTGATTGGGCCTGGGGAGCTTTAGACGGATCAAAGGTCAGCAAACTGGAATCAGGTTGGTACTCCAGAGGACAGGTCGCCTGTCTGTCTTCAAGAAAGGTCACTATTGTCAGTGGCAGTCTTTTTGCCATTCAAAAAACTAGAGGGCAAACGAAAATGGAGACTTGATTAGTGACCTTTCTCTCTAGACTCTCAATCTCAACTTTCAAAAAATATGTTCATGTGACTTTCATTTTGCCAGGATAGACCATGGGTGTTAGAAACCTCTGTTCCGAGGGTAATCCTGATTGCCATCTATAAGGTTTGAATTGAAACACCGTGCACTGTAGAACTGGCCAAATAAAAACCATCGAAGATCCATAGTCTATAATTCCTCTCAGTACAAAGTACAAAGAAATACTGGACTTGTTGTACGTGAAGCATCTCTAGTTCTCCAGTGCTTTGTGCTTGACATTCAGCCTGGGGTCCAAAGACCGCCAGTAAATTAAAGATGAACCCCAATTTGACGACTGAACCCTGACTTGCTCTCTTGTTGCTGTCTGCGTGCTGTGTTGCTTTAACGGCCTAGAGCAGTCGAAAGCGGGATTTTTTTCCCTGTGCTTTATATATATTTCCACACTATGAGGTTGGAATAATAGTGTGAAAATGAGGATAATGACCTTCTAGTGTAAGAGCTGTTTGAGAAGAACGCCTGAACTTTCTACCTATTTTGGTGGGAGGGAGTTTTTGCCTTCCATGTTGACATCACCATGCGGTAAATTAGTTAATAGACCAATAAGAAAGAGTTCCAAACTTCTCTGCAGATAAATGCCCATTTTTTGTTTCCCCCTCCCCACTCAAATCACTCCCACACAGTCCAAGCTTCTTTTTTTTTTCTCGCTCGAGAAATGTTTCTTTGCTAAGAAGCTACAGTATTTTGGGGTTTTGTTTCTTTCTGATCATTTTCATTGAAAAACAAATCCCAGTAATTATTTGATGTTGAGACAAAGGTCCAATGCAGCCATTTTTAAGTGAATCGTAATACTTTGGTCTTTTATTTACACAGTCTACCCAGACTAACCTGCTTTGTTCCTCTGTCTTCTTATCTTTCCCCCTCTTGACTCCAGACACCTTTGTGACTACCCAGCATGCTCTGCCTCAGAATATTAGCCAGTTTGAGACGCAGACACTCCCGCAGCCTGGCTTTGACCAGCAAACACTTACTCAAGGTAACTCATGCACGTACACACACAAACACACACTGCATGGTAGTGCCATACAAACCTTTCTCTCGGTACATTTAACAATGTCTGTGAGTTAACCCGGAGTAAATTATGCACTGGCACACACATACACGGGTTGGCAGCCACGCGGGCTGTCTCAATCCAGTGTAATGGACAAACGCCACGGTTGCCTCTGACCTCTGGCTGAGAAGAGCCCATTTACAGCGAGGACTGTCAGAAAGCATCTGCTTGGCACATCAGATGTAACATTTTCACAATGGGTAGCCTAACCTTTTGTCTCTGTAACGATTGCATCCAGCCTCTATTGCCCACAGCAATATGCTCTCCCCCTCCTACAGAGGTGCATCAAACACTAGAACACGTTCTCTTTCGACAGGTTTCCTGCCACATCCAAGGCCTCCCTATACTCTCTGTATAGTTTTGATAAAGTAAAAAGTTTGATGTCATAAATAAACCCGAGACCGACAGCAGGGAGGATATTGATGTGTGTGTGTGTGTTTCTCGTGAGCATGTGTGTGGCACTCCACCAGGTGGACTTCTACACATTTCCTCTCCTCTCTTGTTCTTTTCAAGAAGGAAAGTAAGGAATTATTAGAGGAATCAGGGTACTTCTCTCTGCCGTCTGCCAGCATTTTAACGAACCGTGTCCGTTCATTAATATCAGTGAGTGGAGCTTTAATGAAGGACTGTGTGCTTCAGCGAGTCCCCTAATTTGCACCCGAAGACAATACGACTGGTGGCACAGGAAGTTTCCTGCACAGTCTTTGTCCACACGCGCGCAGAGACTGGCGGCATGGGCTCTCTGGAAGCATCAGTTTGTTAATGGCGCGTTGTAGGAGGATGAGCCGTTGCGATCCTTAATTAGCTTTTGAGGAACTTTTCCAATCACACTTTTAGCCATGTTTGCAGTAAGTCATTAATTAATGTCCTCCTCCTAATTTGGCAAAGGCTCTAGGCTCTAGCCAGATATCCAGATGTACAGGGTTAACTCATTTCGTGCTGTGGTACATCTCCTGTTGGGAAGTGTGAGGTTTATCCTTAATAGGCTTTTCAAATCCACTTCTATCTCTGTAATCAATTAATCTATTCTAAGGTTCAAGCTGTGTACCAGTGGAGACTTGTGGTGGGAGAAATCAGAGGACAGGTTCCTGGAATTAAAATGATTGGAACGGTATCAAACACATTCATTCCCTTACAGCCATGACAATGAGCCCGTCCTTCGAATTCAAGCTTCCACATGTGTATATGGTGCATTTGGAAAATATTCAGACCCCTTGACTTTTTCCACATTTTGTTACATTACAGTCTTATTTGAAAATTGATTAAATATTTGTTTCCCCTCATCAATCTACACACAATACCCCATAATGACAAAGCAAAAACAGGTTTTTAGACATTTTTGCAAATGTATTAACAGTAAAAACTGAAATATCACTGTTACATAAGTATTCAAATCCTCTCTAGCTCTGTCAGGTTGGCTGGGAAGCGGCATCGCTGCACAGCTATTTTCAGTTTTTTTCAGAGATCGGGTTCAAGTCTGGGCTCTTGCTAGGTCACTCAAGGACATTCAGAGACTTGTCCCGAAGCCACTCTTGCGTTGTCTTGGCTGTGTGCTTAGGATTGTTGTCCTGTTCGAAGGTGAACCTTCACCCCAGTCTGAGGTCCTGAGCTCTCTGGAGCAGGATTCTATCAAGGATCTCTCTGTAATTTGCTGAGTTCATTTTTCCCTAGATCCTAACTAGTCTCCCAGTCTTTGCCGCTGAAAAACTTCCCCACAGCATGATGCTGCCACCACCATGCTTCACCGTAGGGATGGTGCCAGGTTTCCTCCAGAGGTGATGCTTGGCATTCAGGCCAAAGAGTTCAATCTTGGTTTCATCAGACCAGAGCATCTTGTTTCTCATGGTCTGAGAGTCCTTTAGGAGCATTTTGGCAAACTCCAAGCGGGCTGTCATGTAACTTTTACTGAGGAGTGGCTTTCGTGCCCTGATTGGTGGAGTACTGCAAAGATGGTTGTCCTTCTGGAAGGTTCTCCCATCTCCACAGAGGAACTCTGGAGCTCTGTCAGATTGACCATCGGGTTCTTGTAAGATGTGGATGTCGATTAAGGCAGCCCCATGCACCTCTCTGAGGGCTTGGGTTAAATGTGGAAGACACATTTCAGTTGAAGGCATTCAGTTGTACAACTGACTAGGTATCCCCTTTTCTCCGCCGATTGCTCAGTTTTGCCGGGTGGTCAGCTCTGATTTTTTAAAATTGATTTAACCTTGCAACTCAGTTAAGAACAAATCTTATTTACAATGACAGCCTACCCCGGCCAAACCCTCCCCTAACCCGGACAACGCTGGGGAAATTGTGCGGCACCCTATGGGACTCCTGATCACGGCCGGTAGTGATATGGGATCGAACCCGGGTCTGTAGTGACACCTCTAGCACTGCGATGCACTGCCTTAGACCGCTGCGCCACTCGGTCCCCAAAAGAAGAGTCTTGGTGGTTCTAAACTTCTTCCATTTAAGAATGATGGAGGACACTGTGTTGCTGGGGACCTTCAATGCTGCAGAATTTGTTTGGTACCGTTACCCAGATCTATGTCTCGACACTGATGTCTGCGCTCTACGGACAATTCCTTCGACCTCTTGGCTTGGTTTTTGCTCTGACGTGCACTGTCAACTGTGGGACCTTCTATAGATAGGTCCAGTCAATTGAATTTCCCACAGAAGGACTCCAATCAAGTTGTAGAAACATCTCAAGGATGATCAATGCCAACGGGAAGCACCTGAGCTCAATTTTGAGTCTCGTAGCAAAGGGTCTGAATAGTTAAGTAAATTAGCAAAAATGTCTAAAAAACAGATTTCGCTTTGTCATTATGAGGTATAGTGTGTAGATTGATGAGGATTTTTTAAATGTATTTTGTTTTTATTAATAGGTGGCGGCTAGTGGTTAGAGCTTTGGGCCAGTAACCGAAAGGTTGCTGGATCGAATCCCCAAGCTGACAAGGTAAAAATCGTTCTGCCCCATGAACAAGGCAGTTATCCCTCTGTTCCCCGGTAGGCCGTCATTGTAAATAAGAATTTGTTCTTAAACTTTATTTAACTAGGCAAGTCAGTTTAAGTAAAACATGAATAATAATAACAATACATTCAAATAAGGCGTAACAAAATGTGGAAAAAGTCAAGTGGTCTGAATACTTTCTGAATGCACCCTCCTTTAGAGTTGCTAGGGTCCCTTAAGTTCTCATACAGGGTTAACCCATTGTATGCTGTAGTGCTGTATGCTTTTGTGTCCTCCTGCAGGTTTCACCATCACTGCGGACGGCTATGCCCAGGCCCAGTTCTCCACGGTGCAGCAGCTACAGGACTCCAGCACCCTGGAGTCTCAGGCCCTGTCTTCCAGCTACCACCCCCAGAACCTGCTCCATGTGCCCAGCCAAGAGGTGGTGAGTCCAGCACCGTCAGCCTCTGACCGCCACACCTTCCACGGGGGGCTTCCATCTCACCATCATAGCGTGGCATTGGCTCTATGTAGAGAGTAGGGTTGCAAAATTTCCCCAAAGTTCTCAGTAAACCCTTCCATAGGGATTTCTGAAAAACACAGGGACTTTGGGAAATGTCAAATGTAAATGTTATTTATCACACGTGTCGAATACAACTGGTGCCGACTTTACAGTGGAATGGCTGCTTACAAACTTGGTTGCTTACAAAATTATAATAAATCAAAAATGAACTAACACAAAATACAATACACAAGAAGGGAGCTATATACAGGGAGTACCAGATCAATGTGCAGAGGTATTTGAGGTAGATATGTACATGAAGGCAAAAAGTATTTGATACACTGCCGATTTTGCAGGTTTTCCTACTTACAAAGTAGAGGTCTGTAATTTTTATCATAGGTACACTTCAACAGTGTGAGCCGGAATCTAAAATCCAGAAAATCACATTGTATGATTTTTAAGTAATGAATTAGCATTTTATTGCATGACATAAGTATTTTATCACCTACCAACCAGTAAGAATTCCGGCTCTCACAGACCTGTTCGTTTTTCTTTAAGAAGCCCTCCTGTTCTCCACTCATTACCTGTATTAACTTCACCTGTTTGAACTCGTTACCTGTATAAAAGACACATGTCCACACACTCAATCAAACAGACTCCAACCTCTCCACAATGGCCAAGACCAGAGAGCTGTGTAAGGACATCAGGGATATAATTGTAGACCTGCACAAGGCTGGGATGGGCTACAGGACAATAGGCAAGCAGCTTGGTGAGAAGGCAACAACTGTTGGCGCAATTATTAGAAAATGGAAGAAGTTCAAGATGACGGTCAATCAACCTCGGTCTGGGGCTCCATGCAAGATCTCACCTCGTGGGGCATCAATGATCATGTGGAAGGTGAGGGATCAGCCCAGAACTACACGGCAGGACCTGGTCAATGGTCCATTAGTAACACACTACGCCGTCGTGGATTAAAATCTTGCAACGCACGCAAGGTCCCCCTGCTCAAGCCAGTGCATGTCCAGGCCCGTCTGAAGTTTGCCAATGACCATCTGGATGATCCAGAGGAGGAATGGGAGAAGTTCATGTGGTCTGATGAGACAAAAATAGAGCTTTTTAGTCTAAACTCCACTCGCCGTGTTTGGAGGAAGAAGAAGGATGAGTACAACCCCAAGAACCTCATTCTTTGGGGATGCTTTTCTGCAAAGGGGACAGGACGACTGCACTATATTGAGGGGAGGATGGATGGGGCCATGTATCACGAGATCTTGGCCAACAACCTCCTTCCCTCAGTAAGAGCATTGAAGATGGGTCGTGGCTGAGTCTTCCAGCATGACAACGACCCGAAACATACAGCCAGGGCAACTAAGGAGTGGCTCCGATTAGAAGCATCTCAAGGTCCTAGAGTGGCCTAGCCAGTCTCCAGACCTGAACCCAATAGAAAATCTTTGGAGGGAGCTAAAAGTCCATATTGCCCAGCGACAGCCCCGAAACCTGAAGGATCTGGAGAAAGTTTGTATGGAGGAGTGGGCCAAATCCCTGCTGCAGTGTGTGCAAACCTGGTCAAGAACTACAGGAAACATATGATCTCTGTAATTGCAAACAAAGGTTTCTGTTTCAAATATTAAGTTCTGCTTTTCTGATGTATCAAATACTTATGTCATGCAATAAAATTAATTAAAAATCATACAGTGTGATTTTCTGGATTTTTTTTTAGATTCCGTCTCTCACAGTTGAAGTGTACCTATGATAAAAATTACAGACCTCTACATGCTTTGTACGTAGGAAAACCTGCAAAATCGGCAGTGTATCAAATACTTGTTCTCCCCACTGTATATACATGAAGGCAGGGTAAAGTGACTAGGCATCAGGATAGATAATAATAAGGTATTTGAGGTAGATATGTACATGAAGGCAGGGTAAAGTGACTAGGCATCAGGGTAGATAATAATAAGGTACTTGAGGTAGATATGTACATGAAGGCAGGGTAAAGTGACTAGGCATCGAGGTAGATATGTACATGAAGGCAGGGTAAAGTGACTAGGCATCAGGATATATAATAATAAGGTACTTGAGGTAGATATACAGTGGGGCAAAAAAGTATTTAGTCAGCCACCAATTGTGCAAGTTCTCCCACTTAAAAAGATGAGAGAAGCCTGTAATTTTCATCATAGGTAAACTTCAACTATGACAGACAAAATGAGAAAAATAAATCCAGAAAATCACATTGTAGGATTTTTAATGAGTTTATTTGCAAATTATGGAGGAAAATAAGTATTTGGTCAATAACAAAAGTTTATCTCAATACTTTGTTATATACCCTTTGTTGGCAATGACAGAGGTCAAACGTTTTCTGTAAGTCTTCACAAGGTTTTCACACACTGTTGCTGGTATTTTGGCCCATTCCTCCATGCAGATCTCCTCTAGAGCAGTGATGTTTTGGGGCTGTTGCTGGGCAACACGGACTTTCAACTCCCTCCAAAGATTTTCTATGGGGTTGAGATCTGGAGACTGGCTAGGCCACTCCAGGACCTTGAAATGCTTCTTACGAAGCCACTCCTTCGTTGCCCAAGCGGTGTGTTTGGGATCATTGTCATGCTGAAAGACCCAGCCACGTTTCATCTTCAATGCCCTTGCTGATGGAAGGAGGTTTTCACTCAAAATCTCACGATACATGGCCCCATTCATTCTTTCCTTTACACGGATCAGTCATCCTGGTCCCTTTGCAGAAAAACAGCCCCAAAGCATGATGTTTCCACCCCCATGCTTCACAGTAGGTATGGTGTTCTTTGGATGTAACTCAGCATTCTTTGTCCTCCAAACACGACGAGTTGAGTTTTTACCAAAAAGTTATATTTTGGTTTCATCTGACCATATGACATTCTCCCAATCTTCTTCTGGATCATCCAAATGCTCTCTAGCAAATTTCAGACGGGCCTAGACATGTACAGGCTTAAGCAGGGGGACACGTCTGGCACTGCAGGATTTGAGTCCCTGGCGGCGTAGTGTGTTACTGATGGTAGGCTTTGTTACTTTGGTCCCAGCTCTCTGCAGGTCATTCACTAGGTCCCCCCATGTGGTTCTGGGTTTTTTGCTCACCGTTCTTGTGATCATTTTGACCCCACGGGGTGAGATCTTGCGTGGAGCCCCAGATCGAGGGAGATTATCAGTGGTCTTGTATGTCTTCCATTTCCTAATAATTGCTCCCACAGTTGATTTCTTCATACCAAGCTTCTTACCTATTGCAGATTCAGTCTTCCCAGCCTGGTGCAGGTCTACAATTTTGTTTCTGGTGTCCTTTGACAGCTCTTTGGTCTTGGCCTTAGTGGAGTTTGGAGTGTGACTGTTTGAGGTTGCGGACAGGTGTCTTTTATACTGATAACAAGTTCAAACAGGTGCCATTAATACAGGTAACGAATGGAGGACAGAGGAGCCTCTTAAAGAAGAAGTTACAGGTCTGTGAGAGCCAGACATCTTGCTTGTTTGTAGGTGACCAAATACTTATTTTCCACCATAATTTGCAAATAAATAAATAAAAAATCCTACAATGTGATTTTCTGGATTTTTTTTCTCATTTTGTCTGTCATAGTTGAAGTGTACCTATGAAGAAAATTACAGGCCTCTCTCATCTTTTTAAGTGGGAGAACTTGCACAATTGGTGGCTGACCAAATACTTTTTTGCCCCACTGTATACATGAAGGCAGGGTAAAGTGACTAGGCATCCGGATAGATAATAATAAGGTATTTGAGGTAGATATGTACATGAAGGCAGGGTAAAGTGACTAGGCATCAGGATAGATAATAATAAGGTACTTGAGGTAGATATGTACATGAAGGCAGGGTAAAGTGACTAGGCATCAGGATAGATAATAATACGGTACTTGAGGTAGATATATACATGAAGGCAGGGTAAAATGACTAGGCATCAGGATAGATAATAATAAGTGTAAAATAAAGAGCAGAGTAGCAGCAGCAAATTATGTGTCTGAAAGTCTGTGTAATGTGTGTGCGTGTGTGGTGTTTGAGTAAGGGATTTGTGTGGGAGTGACAGTGTAGTGTGTGATTGTATGTATATGGTGTTATTATACAAAGTCTAGTGAGTGTGCGTAGGGTTAGTGCAGATAGTTTGGGTACCATTTAATGAACTATTTAGCAGTCTGGCTATTTAGCAAACATATGGCTTGGGGATAGAAGCTGTCTCAGATCCTGTTTTTCCACCCTAATTTAGCAGGTGTTCTATCAAGCCGAAAACAGCTGAATTAATTGTATCCTTAAGTAGTCCATTCAAATAGACTGTATAGCATATTGTCAAGAATATTTAGCATTCAGTGATTAATCACAATGCAGTTAATTAATGGTTGCTTATATTTCTGTTTAGACGAGTGTCCTGCTCCAGGAGACTAGCCAAGGAGACCTCCAGCTGTCCGACCAGACGCAAGACTACCAAGACCCAGAAGACAGCGAGGACAACAGCAAGAGGGCTTACAGGTGTGTGTGTGTGTGTGTGTGTGTGGTGTGCGGTGTGGCTCGGTTGGTAGGGCATGGTGATGGCAATAGTTGTGGGTTCGATTCCCACGGGGACCAGTACTAGAATAAAGGTATGAAAAACGTATGCGCTCACTGCGGTGAGTCGTTTTGGATAAGAGCCTCTGATAAATGACTAAAATGTAAATGTGTGTGAGCAAGCGAGACCGAGCCCTATAACTTTCGGCAAGTAATAGATACATTTACTTTCTGTCATTGTTTGAGGTTCCCGGCTCGTCTGCAGATAACACTGTTTAGCACCTTTATCAACAGTTGTGCTCTAGGGCTGTAAACAGCATTAGCAGTCGACACCGAGGAATGCAAAGCTACGATAACACTATCAGAATTGCACCTCCGTTGCTGTCATTGTCCCCTGATACCGTGACCATTTTGAGAGCGACACATAAATCATATTCGGGTCTTTTTAGAATCAAGCTGTTTTTTAATCTACCACCGCACAACACTCCCGCTCATATAGTCAAGTCTTTGTCTCATTCTTTCTAAAGCCGTTTGTTAAGTTCCTCGAAGCCCCACTACCGGTAGCTTTCAATTTGTTTATTTAGAATTTGCGCAACAAAATAACTGTGTCCCAAATGGCACCCTATTCCCTATCTAGTGCACTACTTTTGACCAGGGCCCATATGTTGCCATTTGGGAAGCAGACAACAAGTTTAACTCTGCTAGCTTCCTGTCTGTAAAGGTGACTGTGGCAGCTTGTTGCTACAAGCTTTTTTGTTTTGTGACGAACTTGTGCGTCAGATGCCTGTGGAGGTGACGGCGGCAGCCTGTGTCGCTACAAGCTCTTAGTTTTCCAGCTAACGTGTGCGTCAGATGTAGGCGGAGGACACCAGCCACTGATGTTGTTGCGTTGTGGAAGCAGAGAGTGGGACGGCAAGGGGACTGAGTAATGCGTCATGCTTTGATTCAGCTTTGCCTCTGTTGTTCCCCATGGCACTCAGAACGGATGCAACACAAATAAATAATGAATCCCTACCACGTCAGCACACCATGCATTATTAGTGCCGGTCTAGGCTGGAACGACTAGCGGTATAGACAAAACAAGAGAAAGGACGACCTAGATAGATATGGGAAGGGAATGTGTATTTGAGATTGTGAACTACTGAACCTTCTCCTTCAGATACGACACGGCTGTAAATCGAGACTATGGTTTTAGCAGTGAGAAAAGAGTGTAGTGTCTGGAATGGTGTGACTTCAGTTTGGGTGGAAATGCTCTGTATGGAGTCCTGTATATGTATCAACATTAGACTCCACATTCTGTTTAGAAAAGTATGCACATACATTCACATATCTATGGGGAGATGATCTCTCTGTCTCATTCTAAAGGCCAACGCAGACATAGTGGTGGAGCTTCAACACATAACTCACACCTTCCAAACAGAAAGCGCAAACCGATGCCATCGGGCTGAGTTAGTGACCTTTCCAAAGAAAAGTTTGGTTTTCAATTATTCCACTCTTCACAAAAGGTCTGATGTACTTTCATAAACCTCAACTTGCTTTGTGAATCGGTGGTGGAACTTTGAAATGATTCCTGTTGTCGGTATTGTTAACTGATGGTTTGTGACTTTTGATAGGAGCTTTATTGATACACATCTCATTGACAGAAACAGACCGTCTCTGTTACATCATGGTCGTGTTCATTAGGGCACGCAATGGAAAATGTTTTGCAACAGACCAAATTTAGTGTTTTCTTTTGGTGGTCAGTTAGTCCCTCCGTGTTTTAGCCTGTTTTCTTCAGTTTGAGTCCTAATGAACACGACCTGTGTGTTTTGATTCCCCCCAGGTGCACCATGTGTAATAAACCTTTTAAGAAGTCCAGCCATCTGAAGCAACACGTGCGCTCCCACACCGGGGAGAAACCCTACTGCTGCAACATTTGTGGCCGATGCTTTGTCTCAGCAGGGGTCCTCAAGTCCCACCTCAACACACACACAGGTAAGAACAGTGTACCTCAACACTGCATGCATAGTTAAAATAGCACGCTATTGATCTCACCAACCCAGACTCACGCGTCTCGTGGGACAAGCAAAGTGCTTCATTTAACGAATTCTGTTCGATTCACGTGCGACCGTCAAATATCGATTTCAGAATTGTTTCTCTCTCGTGGCTGTGCAGCTGGGTTGTGGAGAGAAATGACATAATACTATAGCCACAAATGCTTTGGGATACCCAGTAATGTAAAAATACTTTAAAATACTACTTAATTTGTTTTTGGGGTATCTGTATTTTTTTTGTTGTTGTATTTTACCCCCGATCTTGTCTTATCGCTGCAACTCCCCACCAGGCTCGGGAAGCGAAGGTTGAGTCATGCGTCCTCTGAAACATGACCCGACAAACCGCTCTTTGGATCATATTTTTTCATTTTCACCTAAAATGACATACCCAAATCTAACTGCCTGTAGCTCAGGACCTGAAGCAAGGACATGCATATTATTGATATCATTTGAAAGGAAACACTTTGACGTTTGTGGAAATGTGAAATTAATGTAGGAGAATAAACACATTAGATCTGGTAAAAGATAATACAAAGAAAAAAACATGTTATTTTGTAAAAAATAAAATAAAATGGTTCCATCTTTGAAATGCAAGAGAAAGGCCATTATCTGACTTAGGACTCTAGGTGAAATTTAGAGTTTGGCCACTAGATGGCTGCAGTGTGTGTGCAAACTGTAGACTGATCCAATAAACCATTGCATTTCTGTTCAAAATGTTGTATCAAGTCTGATCAAATATGCCTAATTGGTCAAGTACATAACTGTGCACTCTCCTCAAACAATAGCATGGTATGTTTTTACTGTAATAGCTACTGTAAATTGGATAGTGCAGTTTGATTAACAAGAATTTAAGCTTTCTGCCCATGTCCTGAAAAATGTTCTTGTTACTTTCAACGTCATGCTAAACACATTAGCGCAAGTTAGCTCAACCGTCCCGATGGTTGGACACCGATCCTTAAGAGGGTTTACTGCCCGCTTAACCCGGAAGCTAGCCGCACCAATGTGTCGGAGGAAACACCGTTCAACTGACGACCAGGATCAGCCTGCAGGTGCCTGGCCCGCCACAAGGAGTCGCTAATTCATGATGAGCCAGGTAAAGCTCCCCCGGCCAAACCTTCCCCTAACCCGGACGCTGAGATGCAGTGCCTTAGACCGCTGCGCCACTCGGGAGGTGGGGCATCTGTACTTTACTTTACTATTTCAATTTTTGACTACTTTTACTCCAATACATTCCTAAAGAAAATAATGTACTTTTTACTCCATACATTTTCCCTGACACCCAAAGGTACTCGTCTCATTTTGAATGCTTAGCAAGACAGGAAAATGGTCCAGTTCACACACCTATCAAGATATCATCCCTGGTCATCCCTACTGCCTTTAATCTGGCAGACTCACTAAACACAAATGCTTTGTTTGTAAATTAGCCCCTTAAATAAATGTTAAAAAAAAAAATAATGAAATCCCGCCGTCTTGTTTGCTTATTAATATAAGCAATTTGAAATGATTTACGCTTGAAACTTAAGTATATTTAAAACCAAATACTTTTATACTTTTACTCAAGTAGTATTTTACTTTGAAGGTGTCTTTACTTTTACTCAAGTTTGACAATTGGGTACTTTTTCCACCTCTGTGGAAACCAAAACCTTTATTGGTCAACACTGATGAAACATATGGTTGTTTATATTTTCATCTCCTTTGCTCCCGCTCCTAGGAGTGAAGGCCTATAAGTGTAACATGTGTGACACTTCCTTCACCACCAACGGCAGTCTGAACCGCCACATGGTCGTCCACCTGAAGCCCTACAAGTGTCACATGTGTGAGGACAGCTTCCGCAACAGCGTGCTGTATAGGAAGCACTTGAAGAAGGACCACGCCGAAGTGGACAGAGGTACAGACATAGGCTGCGTCCCAATGATATCTCCTTTCTCCTAAAGTGTGCGTTCGCTCACTACTTCCCACAAATCTAAAAGCATTGGATTGGTGGTGGTATGGGCTAGTAGGAGTTTATATGATATTTCTTATACCAGTCATTTCCTTCCAAATCAGTGAAGGGAAGTGAACAAGTGCACACTTGGGGAGGAAGGAGAAGTATTTGGGACACTGCCATAGAGATATACACTAGACAAGCATTTCGTGACACCCGCAATAACATCTGCTAAATATGTGTATGTGACCATTACATTTGTATTTAGAGTGGCTAGTGTCATAGATCTGTTTAGCTCTAGATTTGCTGATAATGGCAGCCATATTGGTCAGTGTTCTATTTAATTATATGGGTACAGAGATGCAGTATATACAGAAGTATGTGGACACCCCTTCAAGTTAGTGGATTCGTTGCTGACAGGTGTGTAAAATCGAGCACAAAGTCATGCAATCTCCATAGACAAACAGCAGTAGAATGGCCTTACTGAAGAGTTCAGTGACTTTCAACGTGGCACTGTCATAGGATGCCACCTTTCCAACAAGCGAGTTTGTAAAATGTCTGCCCTGCTAGAGCTGCCCTGGTGAACTGGAAGTGCTGTTATTGTGAAGTGGAAACCTCTAGGAGCATCAATGGCTCAGCCGCGAAGTGGTAGGACACACAAGCTCCCCGAACAGAACCGCTGAGTGCTGAAGTCTGTAGGGCTTAAAAATCGTCTGTCCTCGGTTGTAACACTCACTACCGCGTTCCAAACTGCCTCTGGAAGCAACATCAGGACAAGCACTATTCGTCGGGAGCTTCATGAAATGGGTTTCCATGGCTGAGCAGCTGCACAAGCCTAAGATTGTCATGTGCAATGCCAAGCGTCGGCTGGAGTGCGGTAAAGCTCGCCGCCATTGGGCTCTTCTGGAGCAGTGGAAATGCATTCTCTGGAGTGATGAATCACGCTTCACCATCTGGCAGTCCGACTGACAAATCTGGGTTTGGCAGATGCCAGGGGAATGCTACCTTCCCCAATGCATAGTGCCAACTGTAACGTTTTGTGGAGGAGGAATAATGGTCTGGGGCTGTTTTTCATGGTTCAGGCTAGGCCCCTTAGTTCCAGTGAAAGGAAATCTTAACGCTACAGCATACAATGACAGTCTAGATGATTCTGTACTTTCAACTTCGTGGCAACAATTTCTGGAAGGCCCTTTCCTGTTTCAGTATGACAATGCCCCTGTGCACAAAGCGAGGTCCATACAGAAATGGTTTGTCGAGATCTGTATGGAAGAACTTGACTGGCCTGCACAGAGCCCTGACCTTAACTCCATCGAACATCTTTGCGATGAATTGGAACGCGCACTGCGAGCCAGGCCTAATCGCCCAACATCAGTGCCAGACCTCACTAATGCTAGTGGCTGAATGGAAGCAAGTCCCTGCATCTAGTAGAAAGCCTTCCCAGAAGAGTGGAGGCTGTTATATCAGCAAAGGGGACCAGAATGAGATGTTCAACAAGCAGGTGTCCACATACTTTTGGTCATGTAGTGTATACTCTGTAGAGATGTGCTCTTTTTAAAGATGTAGTCTTGCACATTTTGTCAAAAAAGTGAGGATAAAATGAGTATCAGCTTTCGTGAGGTTTTATGCGGATTTTGACACCAAGGCAATATACACCATTTTTATTTTGGCCCTCCAGACCTCTGCAAAGAAAGAATTTGGGAAAGAAAATGAGTTTGACACCCCTGGAAAAAGGCAATCAGCCGTGGTTACATAACAGTTAAATCAGACCTTGGTCACATACACTTTCCAAATATTTGAAATACTTGATTTAGCTGGTCTGCTTCCATATAGAGTGAGCACTTTTAGTAATATTATATTTTATTTATTCTGCCAGACAAGCTTATATTGACAAGCAGCAATTATTTAGAAATGCATCTGAAATGGGACCAGGTCTGAGTTAGAGTCATGGTCCTGATGTTGAGTGACACTTAAGGAGCACGTGTATCCTTTTCTCCTATAATGCATCTCCCCTCGCAGGGCTGGAGGATGAGGACGGCGAGGAGGAAGAGGAGGGTGAGCAGACCGTGATGAAGAGGAACCGGGCCAACATCATAACCTTCACGGAGGAGCAGGCGGAGCAGCTGGCCAAGAATGATCCTGGTGACGAGGCGTCGGTGTCGGAGAAGGTGCTGGCCCAGTCGGCGGCGGAGCGCGACCGCATCAGCGAGATCAAGGACAAGGCGGTGGAGCTGGAGACTGAGCCCAAGTTCGCCAACTGCTGTAACTTCTGCCCCAAGAGCTTCAAAAAGCCCAGCGACCTCGTCAGGTGAGCTGAGTGTCGGAGAACTGTCTCCCTCTGTCCTGTACTCTGTTATATGCTCTTTCTCAGTCTCTCTCTTCAGCTACTTCCTGTCTCTCTTTCTCTTTCCTATTCAGGGCCTGAAACAAACGTTTTGTTCCACCAGCCACTCTGGCAGGTAACGTTAGATTTAAAAATTGACCAGCCACTCAGATTTTTTACTTGCCAAAATGTTTTTTTCTCCATAATTACACCAAAACCTCCCCTCCAAAATCTAATGATCATGCTTCTAAAACAAGGAATGTATTACTAATCAGAAGTTATGTGGTATATTACCCAATGCTATTTCATTTTTTTGTGACCTGAGTTTTTTAATCAAAATACCACAGATGAAACAAAAAATTCAGCTGCCCCTTTAAAGGAAAGAGTTGCCCATTTTGAGCGACGTTCTATCAATTCCCTGTTTCATTTCATGTTTTCATGTGTATCTGAGCTGTTGTTGTTCAAGCAGGCATACATTCGGGTGGTATGAAGCATCTCACTACACTGGAAAATAATAGGAATATTTTCAGATCACAAAAACATCTACATGATCATACATGTCAGTTTTCAATGCTGGCCGATGTCATAATGCGAGAGGTTGTCTTCAAATGAGCCACTGATCATATTTTTTCAATATTCCTACCTGGAGAAATGTGTAATTTAAGAGGTCTAGCACATTTCTCCTATTTGTCTGCCTCTTCACTCCAGGGTGCGTTGCATGGTGGCGTTGCAAATGTCAAACTCTGCAGGTTGAACATGGTGAGATTGTAGAGTCCTAAATTGATAGTGCTGTTTGTTTAGGCGATTTTACAGCTAACTAGCTACTTCACATGCTGATGTTAACTTTGGTTTTATTGTGTGTAGCTACGTTTGCTAGCTAGCTAGCCAGCCCTTAGAGAGAGCATTGCATTGTGGGTTTTGTAGTTGACTTGAGCTGCAACAGGTTTCCACATTTCCACATCAATTTTCACATGTTGTTCTCAAAAAATATTGTTATTTAACACTGCACTTTTTATGCCTGTGCACAGCACTTCTTCAGCACAGGCAGTGTTGTTGCACGTGATGGGATATTATAGGATTTGTAGTTCTTTGTGTGATTATCTACCAGCTATGAAACAAAAAGACAGAAACACTTTGAAAACGGCTACTGCAGCATTTATTTTGCTATATGTGATCATACTTGGCTTTTAACTCTTATTTTTATTGGCGAATGCGAGTGAAATGCTTGCACTGGGGGAGCCCTGACCACACGCCAACGTGGCTGCTGAAATAGACGTGGCAGGTGTTCGTTTAGGCCCTGGTCCTATTCCCCCTCATGCTCTGATTCTGAGTGACTCAGACGCTCTCTGTGTCTCTGAATATCTTGCTCTTGAAGTTTCTCCCACCTCTCTGAGCTCTTTGACAGGGGGCTCTTCTCTGTAGTCATGTTCAGGTGCAGTCCAGCCTGTGTGCCCACCTCTTCTTCCATCTCCACCTCTCTCTCTTTCTCTCTCTCTCTCTCGCTCTCTCTCTCTCTCCCCTTCTCATTATTCTGTCATGATTGTCTTTCCCAGCGGTTGAAGAGTTACCTTGTCGTTCCAGCCGCCCCCTCTTCCTGGACCTCTCAAAGAGCAATGCCCAGCTCATTGTCTCCCCACCCACGCCCATCCCATATCCCAGAAGAGCCCTCCACCACAGAGAGCCCAATTACAGGGCCCTGAACAGGCTCCAAACTGCGGCCCTGACCCAACCTCTCTCCCAGAATAAGAGCCCTCCTGCCAGTCACTACTACAGTTTCCACTGCAGACCTCTGCTCTGAGAGGGGCTCCACAATAGACCCTATCTGAAGTTATTAACACAGCCCACAGCACTCACAGGCTGGCTTGACAGGGTTAGTGTTTAGTTGGGTGCTTATCACCTGCCAATACACACACACACACATGTTTACTGGGGTGTTCATTTGTGAGATCACCGCCAAACAAGCTGTTAAACAGCCAATTTGATTTTTTTTGATCTCCTATGTATATATGATTGTCATCATCAGGCGCTGGAGCAATGAGTTGTTTCCCCTCTTCATTTTCCTCTTGTTTGACACTAGTGTTCCACCGGTGATTGACAGGCGGTCCCATAACACTTTTTGGGTAAACAGCTGAGTGATGGGGCTGGAGAAATGTAACCACTTTCAAATTCATAGACATAGGTATGGATGAAATGAACTCCGGTTTTATTGAGCCATAAAAGTTTGGTTGCAATTAATGGTGAGTAATATTAAATTGGGGTATTAAGATATGAATTAATGATCGTTATTGCGTCGTTGAACATCCCCCGTGCGACCAGCCGTGACACAAGGCCATATTGAAGTATTTACGGGATAGGCTTAGCTTTTTCATTTCAAAAGTAGCCTCATTGGATTATGGAGTCACTAAGCCTGCCAAAAACAAGGGGAAATGACAGCAACACCCCAGGAATGGCTGCAACAAAGATGTATTCACTTCATTTCATGGTGCTCTTTTATCAAAAAACAATAAAGCTGACCTGTTTTTGGCAAAGACAAGGTTACCCTGACAAGCTACCCATTCTCATAGAAAACTTTCTCCTTTGTCAGCAAAAATGTAATAATGTAAAAATAAACGTACCCCCCCCCCCCCCCCCCCCCGCTCAGGGAGACCTAACAAAGTTACCTAGTACACATTACAAACAAAGACCAAAGTTATGAGAGGGAGTAAACTAACAATTTTGCTGAGTCAGTGGCCTTGTGCCTGAAAACCTTGCCGATTTCAAGTTCAGAAAGCGAAGACGTCCACGTGTTGTTATTTAATTTCATGGGAGCCTTGGTAAGCACAAAGCATGCAAAATGAAAATAGGAAAACATCAGAATGGCCACAGGTGATAAATGCATTGTGTGTTGCACTGTCTTTTTTTATGAAAAGAATGTGAGCCTTCTTCAACTCTTAACTTAAAGCGTCTCCTTGACACTCTCTCCATTCTAACAGGAAGGTTCATGAGTAACTTGCTCGCTCTCTCTCTTTCTCCCTCCTCTCGCTCGCTCTCTCGCTCTCTCTCTCTCTCTCTTTCTCTCCCTCCTCTCTCTCTCTCTCTCTCTCTCTCTCTCTTTCTCTCCCTCCTCTCGCTCGCTCTCTCTCTCTCTCTCTCTCTCTCTAGACATATACGGATCCACACAGGAGAGCGTCCTTACAAGTGTGACAAGTGTGGGAAGAACTTCACCGTGAAGTCCACCCTGGACTGCCACATAAAGACCCACACAGGTCAGTGTGGAGGGAACAGGAGTTTAAAATGCCGCTGATCTGTCCCTGTTAATTAGTTTTAATGACGTTAGGGTTGTTACTACATTAGCCACAATATGTTCTCAATATGGTCCAACTCTGTGGGTGTAGAGTGCACTTTAATTCCGCGATTTAAAAGTTATATTATGTAAATCAATCAGTAAATGCAGTGAAAGAGGGTCTGTACTCAAAAACAAGAGAGTTTATACGCTTCTAGGATGCGTAGTCCTAATGTATTATAAACAATATTTAAATCGGCCTCATTTGCATGTCTTATCATCTAACGGTGTGTCACGTTCTGACCATAGTTATTTTATTCTTTGTTATAGTAATGGTCAGGGCGTGATTTGGGGTGGGCAGTCTGTTTGTTTTTCTATGTTGGTTTTTGTGTTCGGCCTAGTATAGTTCTCAATCAGAGGCAGGTGTCGTTAGTTGTCTCTGATTGAGAATCATACTTAGGTAGCCTGGGTTTCACTTTTGGTTTGTGGGTGTTTTTTTTCCGTGTGTGTGTTTGTTGCCACACGGTACTGTTTCGGTTTTCGTTCACGTTTATATCTTAAAATAAAACGTTATGGACACTTACCACGCTGCGCATTGGTCCTCCGATCCTTCTCGCTTCTCCTCCTCAGAAGAGGAGGAATGCCGTTACACAGTGCCGTGGGGAGTAATTGTGCCCGATGATTTATGGGACGGAGCTGTAGGTTTGATCGCCCGGCGCGAGATGGCAGGGGAAACGTTTTGTCAGTCGAGGGATATTAGGAGATGATATCTCCTCACACCTTGTTCTCTTTTGGTAATTACTGTGGTTTGACCCTGGAGCAGACACACTCATTCTCCCTGAATTTAATGAGAAGGCCCAGACATTAGCTAAGTAGGCCTCATACTCCCAAGTTACTGTTGAAGAGCGTTGGGTTAGTGGCCTCTTTAGCGACGTCTGAAATAACTTTTGGAACGGCAGTAATCAGAAAAGTGACTCGTTTTATTGGTACTCTAGGGGGGCGAAATCGAGGAAAAGGCGTCTTGTCAGAACGGAGGTGTGATACATTCGCCAATGGAACAATCACATTCAAACACTCAGTTTCAAGTTGTTTGAGAATCATTTTTTCTTTGTATTGATTCACGTCAATCTAGGGTCACAATAAAACCTTGGCGGCCATCACCGATCCCAGACCTCAGCCGCATTATTGCAAAACCTACCTCTATGTCAAATAATGAGCATCAGTGGTACACTGTAGGGCTACATACTATGCTATCATTCTGTTATCTCCCCTGCAGGTCAGAAGCTGTTCAGCTGTCACATGTGCAACACGTCCTTTTCCACCAAAGGGAGTCTGAAAGTCCACATGCGTCTCCACACGGGCTCCAAGCCCTTCAAATGCCCCTTCTGTGAGCTCCGCTTCCGCACCTCAGGCCACCGCAAGACCCACATCCAGTGTCACTACCGGCCCAGCTCAGAGGGTCGGAAGGCCAAGCGAGCGGCATCGTCCAGAAGTAACCAGAAGCAGCAGCACCCGGGTAACCCAGAGACCCTGCACCCTGTGGGTCTGCTCCAGGCTACCACCACAGACCATAACATCTACCTCCCAGCCAACCAGGTCCTCGCAGGCCAGTTTGATCAGAACCTGCTGCAGCAAGGCCTGGTGGGCCAGGCTATTTTGCCTACCTCCATGTCAGGTAAGGACTCACTCACATCAGGGTTGGGGCTCAATTCCAATTCAATTAATATATTAAGTTGCACATAAAATGCACACATGCAATTCTATTCCTGACTTGAGTTTAGGTGGAATTCACCCCAACCCTGGCACACCCTCACATTCCCACAACCGTCCATTGCCACAAGCACATCATTGTTTCATTCTTATTGCCAATACTTATTACCCTATGCAAGCCTAGCTCACCCCTTCCACTATTGACATGAAGCATGCACCCAAGTGCTGCTCAGCACGGCAACCATATTTCACCTGAACAGTCAACCCTAGCCGAGTCTACATTTAAACCATAGTTTGAGATGGAGAGGTTTGAATCCTGAGTCTTAAGTACAGTCTGTTCTCAGTAGCCACCCAGGAAGAGCTGATGAATGGTGTTTACAGCTACTGGGCTAGTGTCATCACTAGGCCTGAGGAGATGCGTTCTAAGAGATGCTTCATCACTGTACACCACAACCTGCCTATTCTGCACTAGGTGTGTTTGGCTGTAGATGCATAGATACACTGGGAGACGGAGGATGAGAGCTGGATATTGCATCCCTTGTGGGACATTACATCGAAATTGCATCATCCTGTCGTCATTTCAACACGTTTCTGGTTGTAACAGCGTCATTTCAACTGTTTTGCCTGCTCTGTCTCATTTCCAGGCAGAATTGTCACTGTTGTCATATTCAGGGATTTCAGTGAATTGAGAGTGAGGTCAAATAGTTTAGTCCAGTAAAATATTAAAAGTATTCATGTTCATTTTTAAAAATCAGAATACTTGGTAGTAAAGAAGGACATGGTTGTCTTTCATAGCCTGATGACTCTCACTCAATTATTCCACTGCTCTGTCATTCACTACATACTTTAGTCTGAGACTGAAATAGTTTGAGGTGAAGAGGGGCACGAGGGGTGTTGTACGAAGCAAAGTCATCAGCGATTGGGTCGTCTCTAACCAATCAGAGTACAAACGTCCAAACTGCCGCTTTACCCACTTGCGTTCTGTCTCTGGCCCAACCCATCGGTTTCTGGACCAATAAGTCGGCACCAAATGTGTTTGAATTCGGTGAGGGGTCGAGGAGGCACTCCGATCATTGTGGAGAAGTAACTAACGTCCGTGGGCATTTGGCTGGAGCAAGGAGTCTGGGTAGCCAGGCATCGTCTTTCACGCCTGGTTCAAAAGCAAGACCGATGTTCTGCAAATATTCAAAAGCATTTTTCCTGTAGTTTGCCTCGTGTGAGCCTCCATGTCAAAGACAAGTTTCCATCTTATGTAGACTTTCGGAAAATAAGTACTTGTTCCATCCAATTCATTAAGACATTCTAGGCTACAACTACAGTATGATGTATCTGTTAATTAGTTCTACAGACTGGGATGGAATAAGGAATCTGAAACAACATTTGTGGAGTCTGAAACGCATCAACACTTAAGAGTTGAAATCTTTTGACTGAACTCTGGCTCACTTCACCTCTAATCTGTCGTTTGTTCAAACTGGCGGTGAGGAGGAAGCCATCCAAAAAAAGCAGCCGTGAAATGAATTTCCTTCAGTGCTGTTCGAAAATCTACGTAGTAGCGCTTCGAAATGGCTTCCACGCACCGTGCTCATTGCTGGCACACAGCTCCGCTTGTAGCCCCCTAGTTCCCTCGAAGATCCCCCCCCCCCCCATTGGATGATAACTCACTCTGAGCCACTCTCCTCTTATCTGTCCGAGCAGACAGAAGGCACATCGAGCAAACACAGAAAAATCGGCCGCGAATCTGCATTAAATTAAGTTATTGAAGTTCTTTTTCAAAGTCCCACACCTTAAATGTTGTTTTATGGTGGGTTTAGAGGCTAGACACTTGAACTGGGCACATAATGCATTTATAAGTGACATTTTTCCAGAATAGATGGGTGTTTGTGATTCATTTAAGTGATAGAAAATGGCTGTAAATATCACAGAATGGGAGTCTTCTTTTTATAACAGCCCGTTTTGTGTTGTGTATAAACTTGATGACATTTTGTGCCTTACTGATGTGAAACTTCAAATAAAAATCCAGTTATCCAAGCTTGGGACAAAATATGTCTTCTGATCTAATCGTGTTGTTTGTGATTGTATTGTAGCGGGTGGTGACCTGACAGTGTCTCTGTCGGAGGGTCTGGCTACTCTGGAGGGCATCCACCTCCAGCTTACCTCTGCCAACCTAGTGTGTCCCAACGTCCAGATCTCTGGCATCGACACCAGCAACATCAACAACATCACACTGCAGGTAATGAGGGGGGTGTGTCCCCGCCAGTGTCACCTACTTCTCGCCTTCTCTCTTTACTCTCTCTCCTTTGCTCCACCTCTTCTCCCTTGGTTTCCTCGTTTTCATCATCTGTCCTACTCTCGTCTGCTCCCCTATTGCTCGCCCTCTCTCTTTTCACCTCCCTCTCTCTCTACCCCTCCCCCCACCCTTGTCCTATGTTGTCTCATTGGGAATCTCCCATCCCCTCCAGATTGACCCAGCCATCCTCCAGCAGGGAGGTCTCCTCTCCCACGCCCTGACAGGAGACGGAGGCCTGACCAGCCACCCTGGTTCCCACCTCATGGCCACGGGAGACTCCTCGGCGCCCGGCTCCAATGTGGTCCTGCACCCGCTCACCAGCCTGTCCCTGCAGCCCTCCGCCATCGGCCCCGGCCACGTCACCATGGGCAGCCTTGGCGAGCACGACAACACAGGTGCATGGTGGTCCCGTCTTCTCCCCGGAACTTTGCATTTCTGTTCCTATACTAACATGATCACTCAGGAGAATTAAAGGGATAGTTCACTCGGAAGGTTCACTTGTATTATGTTTATTAGTCAACTGTTACTACGATCCCAAAACATTGTGCATGTCAGCAGTCACGTTTTGAAGATGGAGAATTTTCTGTACAAAGCAAACACTGTGATGCCTTTTCGATTAAAAACATTTTTTCTCCTCAACTTACCTGTTCCTTCAACAGTTGCATACATTTTCTTTGGCAAAACGGGTGCATGGTGCTCCCATCTTCTCCCCATACTTCTCATATGCGTTCCGATACTACCATTCATATCCCGCTTAAGGTCTTATCCGCTCATATCCCGCTCATGTGTATCCCTGTATTCATGAATTTACAGAATATTCCTCATTAAAGGTCATATGGGTTAAATGGAATAGTAACTGAAATATGGAGGCTGACTTTGGCCTATAACCTTTCACATGTAACGTAATATAATTTTAACTCCTGCAGAATGATGCATTTCTGGCAGTGAAATTTCACAACAAATGTTAATTTTGTCCCGGGAACAGGAGTGGGGAAATATGATTTCTTTCTTTCGGCATCTCTTGAGAAAATGTGACTGCGCGTGTAATGTGTTGTCTTTGACACTGTTATGCAAGCAGACAGTATTTCAACCACATAAAATATGCAACCAAGACGAACAGAAGTCTTTCCAGAAAGTGTTTGGTAATTTTCTCAGCTTTTAATTTCCATAAAAAACGCTCAAACTGACTGTTTTTGGAGTTATTGCGTTTTCTCCCCGGTCCCTAAACGAACCAGACAACTTTACTGGTGTTTACTTGATTACTAATGCATTCATTCTATCGATGTAAGACATTCTGATGAGCCCTATTTTATTTAGTCTTCTAGGGCAACAAGTTATGACAGAAGTGAAGAAGCGTGTATCAAACTTTAGTTGACAAATGGACTACCAAATGTTGGAAATTATAATATGGCCTACCAAATGTTGGAAATTATAATATGGACTACCAAATGTTGGAAATTATAATATGGACTACCAAATGTTGGAAATTATAATATGGACCACCAAATGGTGGAAATTATAATATGGACCACCAAATGTTGGAAATTATAATATGGCCTACCAAATGTTGGAAATTATAATATGGCCTACCAAATGTTGGAAATTATAATATGGACTACCAAATGTTGGAAATTATAATATGGACCACCAAATGGTGGAAATTATAATATGGCCTACCAAATGTTGGAAATTATAATATGGCCTACCAAATGGTGGAAATTATAATATGGACCACCAAATGTTGGAAATTATAATATGGCCTACCAAATGTTGGAAATTATAATATGGACCACCAAATGGTGGAAATTATAATATGGACTACCAAATGTTGGAAATTATAATATGGACTACCAAATGGTGGAAATTATAATATGGACCACCAAATGGTGGAAATTATAATATGGACCACCAAATG
Source organism: Oncorhynchus mykiss (assembly GCF_057628025.1). Classification (NCBI taxonomy): domain Eukaryota; kingdom Metazoa; phylum Chordata; class Actinopteri; order Salmoniformes; family Salmonidae; genus Oncorhynchus; species Oncorhynchus mykiss. The sequence goes on from NC_143024.1 coordinate 43,002,512, forward strand.
GTGGAAATTATAATATGGACTACCAAATGTTGGAAATTATAATATGGACTACCAAATGTTGGAAATTATAATATGGACCACCAAATGGTGGAAATTATAATATGGACCACCAAATGTTGGAAATTATAATATGGACTACCAAATGTTGGAAATTATAATATGGACTACCAAATGTTGGAAATTATAATATGGACCACCAAATGTTGGAAATTATAATATGGCCTACCAAATGTTGGAAATTATAATATGGCCTACCAAATGTTGGAAATTATAATATGGCCTACCAAATGTTGGAAATTATAATATGGACTACCAAATGTTGGAAATTATAATATGGACCACCAAATGTTGGAAATTATAATATGGACTACCAAATGTTGGAAATTATAATATGGACCACCAAATGGTGGAAATTATAATATGGCCTACCAAATGTTGGAAATTATAATATGGACCACCAAATGGTGGAAATTATAATATGGACCACCAAATGTTGGAAATTATAATATGGACCACCAAATGGTGGATATTATAATATGGACTACCAAATGTTGGAAATTATAATATGGACCACCAAATGGTGGAAATTATAATATGGACCACCAAATGGTGGAAATTATAATATGGCCTACCAAATGTTGGAAATTATAATATGGACCACCAAATGGTGGAAATTATAATATGGACTACCAAATGTTGGAAATTATAATATGGACCACCAAATGGTGGAAATTATAATATGGACCACCAAATGGTGGAAATTATAATATGGACCACCAAATGGTGGAAATTATAATATGGCCTAACAAATGTCTGATTTATTTTAATTTTTTAGTACAGTAAATGAATTATAGTAGGCAAAATGATTCTGGAATTGTTCATGTGGATTGAACTGCACAGGTAGCCCACTTTTTGAAGTGATTTTTGTTTGACAATCAGATGAAATTTTTTGCATTTTTTGCACAACACCCATGATAAGCAAAACTCAGCCTGCGCAGACCGCAAAAACAACAGTTAACCGGATAAGATTTTTACATGCCCAATACCCCGTCTTCAATCAGCATATCCCAGGCTTATCCGGGTTTCTCATAACTGGGATACAAGCTTTTTCGGGTTATTGTTAAAGGGATTTGATGTTTTATATGCATCAACTCAAAAACATAATTCTTGAGTATTGTGAATAATAACATTATCACTCAGAATAATTCATGAAATTCTGGATTTTCCTCAAACACACCGAATGCTTTTGCTTCCTTGCAGCCAAACTCAAAATGGGTAGATGTTTCACTGAAGTGTTTTTTAAAACTAATTTATGCAGCTGACCGTGTCTCTTCTCTTCTACTCCTATCCTTTCCTCTCTTTTGGGCCCCACAGCTTTCTGTTGTTTATGTGAGTGTCTGTGATGTGTGGCCCCACCGAGAGGAAACTGTCACAATGAGTTTGTTCCACAGCCATGCTTTCACACCAGCTGGACCTACTTTGACAGCATAGGGTGTCCGCTTAAGGGATGGGGGGGGGGGGGGCAGAGAGGAGAGAATAGATATAGGGAGGGAGGGATATGGAGAGGAGGGATGAAAAGGTGAGAGGATAGGAGAGACAAAAAGAGAGGAAGGAATGGTCTAGATAGAAGTGAGGAGAGTCAATTAGTTAATGATGACTTCTGTAACTCCTTGTTTTCTCTCTCTCCCCCTTTAGGCTCTCATCAGGACCTGAGTCATGTGATGAGTGGTCCAGGCCTGGTGTCCAGTGGGGCTCAGGAGATCACGCTGACCATCAACAACTCCAGCCTCACCCAGGCTCTAGCTCAGGCCCAGGCCAACGCTGCTGCTGGGGGCAACACTGCTGCAGGCAACCACCCCCAGGAGATCACACTCACCATATCAGGTAGACACACACAAATGATCTGTCCCTGTTCTCCATACTTCTCCCAAAGTGTACTCTTGCACGCTCCCCGTCATGGATTTATCAATGAAGGAAACTCTCTTACTAATGCTTTCAATCAATCCAATATGCTTTAAAATATGCACTATGCAGACATTTCTCTGCCATTTCCTGGTTGCTTTAAAATTTGAATAGTTCACCTAATTTCAGTTTATGTGACAAAACGAGCAAGTGTATATATAGTGTAGCAAATCATAGTATCCTCTAAACCGCTGTGAAAAATATTTTCAGATGTTTGAAGCTTGTGTGCAAAACCAAAAGTAAAAGACTCAAAAACTAACCTTAAGAAAGGGAAGCATAGAAAAGGCACACATAGAACACATCTACCTCTTCTTAGGACTTGCTTTCAATGAGATTGACAGATCTACAACACACATTTCTATGTGAATTTGGTCGGGTCGTCTAAAAAGTTACGTATTAAAATCTGATACAAGTGCACACTTTGGGAAAACACACACACAGCTACAGAAAAACACTCACCACAGGCACTCACTCGCTCATACCCACACACACGTAGCAGCTAAACAAGCTGGCTCACAGGAGCACAATCAATCTATTTTTCTCTTCACCTTAATTCAACAAACCAAGTTCATTAAAAGGTCCGAAAATCAAGAACTGTGTTTTCTACAGTTGCCCTTGAGAGTAACACATATTTTCATGAGACTATAATTGGTATCCTGTCCAGATGCGTCGACAGAGCTTCAAGGATACTTTATCGTGAGATACTCAAAATATGTATGAATAGTTCACAAAGAATTCTCTTCGCCTATTCTTATAAATATGTCGTTGCGGCACTCGCATGCCACAAAAATGTCAATTGACACACACACACACACTCTCTCACTCTCACACACACACACACACACACACACACACACCCACACACACGGAGCCTTCAATGCCCAAAACGTAATCCATCCACTCTGCCCGGAATTCAATTTCAGACGTAAAATTTAATTTAAAGTGCATCATCACGGAGGGGCAATTTCACGGTAGCCGAGTGATGCTGAGACTTTACTTCTTTTTTTTATGCCAAACAAAAGAACAACGCTTTCAAAGTTAAACATACAACTCTATGCACAAGGACGACTCTTAACAATTTCCACGGAAAATATTACAAAAACACATTTACTTGACGAACCGTGCAGATGCGAAGTTTGATAGCAGATTGCTGGTTTGTGCTTCTTGTGCCGTCGTTCTGTTACCAAACTTTGCATGAATGTAAACAAAAAAAACTAAACGGAGAGATGAAGACTGCAGACATAGAAAAAGGGCAAGAAGGGCCGGGAGGAAGATAATTGAATCGCGTCACTGTGGGCTGGAGATGAAATGTATTTTCTCTCTTTCTGAAGGTCAAGACCTCCTCCAGCAGCACGGTGCCCCTGGTGGCGGAGAGATGATTGGCGGGATCAGGCTGGCATCCCACCAAACCACAGGTGCCACCCTCACCATGTGCAATGACCACCTCCTACCTCAGAGCAACGCGGGCCTGACTGGTAAGGATTGGCAGCAGCACGGCTGTGTGTGTGTGTATGTATGTTTGCGTCTACTCACCCATTGTGCAGCCCACTGGGAGCACACAGTGAAGGGCCTGTGATGTAAAGTGTGTTGAGTGATTCGTTCAGCGGGAGCGATGAAGAGCTGGGTCAATTAGCAGGCTGATTGCAGTACCTCTCAACGCTCATCACTTGTGCAGTTAAATCAACTTCTCTGAGCCATCGTCATCACTCTCCTCTCAACTCAAGTGGACAACATTCTGTGACAAACAATGAATAGGCATTGAGAGAAGTTTGGTCATTTTACAAATGTATTCTTATTTAACAACAGTGAGTCATCAAATCGAGAGACGTTATGAAAGAATGAGACGATAGTAAACCTTTCGTTTGGCTGAATGGAGAATTGTGTATTTGTATGCCAAGACAGAGGCTATTCTTCCAGGCGTCCAAACACATTAAGGCACTTGCATCACACATAAAAACAAAAGACAAAACAGTACATCATATAACATTATTAATCCCCATACATATCTACAAATCAAAACGTATAATACAACAATATTTCAATGTACGTGTGTGTAGAGTTTGTGTGCGCGTGTCTGTTCCTGTGTGTTTGTATCTCTTCACAGTCCCCGTTGTTCCATAAGATTTTTTTGTCTGTTTAAAAAAAATCTGATTCTACTGCTGTCATCAGTTACCTGATGTGGGATAGAGTTCCATGTAGCCATGGCTCTATGTCGGACTGTGTGCCTCACATGTTCTGTTCTGGACTTGAGGATTGTGAAGAGACCTCTGGTAGCATGTCTTGTGGGGTATGTACAGTGAGGGAAAAAACTACTTGATCCCCTGCTGATTTTGTACGTTTGCCCACTGACAAAGAAAGGATCAGTCTATAATTTTAATGGTAGGTTTATTTGAACAGTGAGAGACAGAATAACAACAACAAAAATCCAGAAAAATTCATGTCAAAAATGTTATAAATTGATTTGCATTTTAATGAGGGAAATACATATTTGAGCCCCTCTCAATCAGAAAGATTTCTGGCTCCCAGGTGTCTTTTATACAGGTAACGAGCTGAGATTAGGAGCACACTCTTAAAGGGAGTGAAGCAATCGATCAATCAGATTCCAAACTCTCCACCATGGCCAAGACCAAAGAGTTCTCCAAGGATGTCAGGGACAAGATTGTAGACCTACACAAGGCTGGAATGGGCTACAAGACCATCGCCAAGCAGCTTGGTGAGAAGTTGACAACAGTTGGTGCAATTATTCGCAAATGGAAGAAACACAAAAGAACTGTCAATCTCCCTCGGCCTGGGGCTCCATAGAAGATCTCACCTCGTGGAGTTGCAATGATCATGAGAACGGTGAGGAATCAGCCCAGAACTACACGGGAGGATCTTGTCAATGATCTCAAGGCAGCTGGGACCATAGTCACCAAGAAAACAATTGGTAACACACTACGCCGTGAAGGACTGAAATCCTGCAGCGCCCACAAGGTCCCCTTGCTCAAGAAAACACATATACATGCCTGTCTGAAGTTTGCCAATGAACATCTGAATGATTCAGAGGACAACTGGGTGAAAGTGTTGCGGTCAGATGAGACCAAAATAGAGCTCTTTGGCATCAACTCAACTCGACGTGTTTGGAGGAGGAGGAATGCTGCCTATGACCCCAGAACACCATCCCCACCGTCAAACATGGAGGTGGAAACATTATGCTTTGGGGGTGTTTTTCTGCTAAGGGGACAGGACAACTTCACCGCATCAAAGGGACAATGGACGGGGCCATGTACTGTCAAATCTTGGGTGAGAACCTCCTTCCCTCAGCCAGGGCATTGAAAATGGGTCGTGGATGGGTATTCCAGCATGACAATGACCAAAAACACACGGTCAAGGCAACAAAATGTTGGCTCAAGAATAAGCACATTAAGGTCCTGGAGTGGCCTAGCCAGTCTCCCAACCTTAATCCCATAGAACATCTGTGGAGGGAGCTGAAGGTTCGAGTTGCCAAACGTCAGTCTCAAAAACCTTAATGACTTGGAGAAGATCTGCAAAGAGGAGTGGGACAAAATCCCCCCTGAGATGTGTGAAAACCTGGTGGCCAACTACAAGAAACGTCTGACCTCTGTGATTGCCAACAAGGGTTTTGCCACCAAGTACTAAGTCATGTTTTGCAGAGGGGTCAAATACTTATTTCCCTCATTAGAATGCAAATCAATTTATAACATTTTTGACATGCGTTTTTCTGGATTTTGTTGTTGTTATTCTGACTCTCACAGTTCAAATAAACCTACCATTAAATTATAGACTGACCATTTCTTTGTCAGTGGTCAAACGTACAAAATCAGCAGGGGATCAAATACTTTTTCCCTCACTGTCTGGGCTGTGTGCTAGTAGTTTAGACAGACAGCTTGGTGCATTCACCATGTCAACATTTCTTATGAAAATAAGTAGTGATGAAGTCAATCTCGCCTCTACTTTGAGCCGTGAGAGATTGACATGCATGTCATTAATGTTAGCTCTCTGTGTACTTTTAAGGGCTAGCCGTGCTGCCCTGTTCTGAGCCAATTGGAGCGGCAGATAGCCTAGTGGTTAGAGATCGAATCTCTGAGGTGACGACAATCTGTCGTTCTGCCCCTGAACAAGGCAGTTAACCCACTGTTCCTAGGCCGTCATTGTAACTAAGAATTTGTTCTTAACTGACTTGCCTAGTTAAATAAAGGATAAAACTTTTTTTTTTTTTATTGTCATTTTCCGAGGTCCCTCTTTGTGGCACCTGACAACACGACTGAACAGTAGTCAAGGTCCGACAAAACTAGGGCCTGTAGGACCTGCCTTGTTGATAGTGTTGTTAAGATTCTGGACAGACTTCTCCACATCTTAGCTATTGTTGTATCAACAAGTTTTGACCATGACAGTTCAACTTGCTCAATTTAGGCCTAGTGGTTCTTGGTCATTCACATTTGTACGCTGTGGTACATAGTTGGCAAGATTCCTTGTGTGTGTGGGTAAGCTGCTAGGCCTAATTTCCCTTCACACTGTCACATCTCAATTTTAAATGATGCCTGCAGAGAACAAGTCAATTATCTGGTGACCTCTTATAAAACGCATTTGCTGTTCATGTGGCGTTTTCAGGCATCTGCCCAATCCACTCCGTCAATTTCCACTGGCTTGCTCTCCTTCCGATTACCATATGCCACAGTGCGTCATTCTACCCATTTGAAAATGCATTGCCAGTTCATTTTCAATGGCATGACACCAGCATGGCTTATTAAAATCTCGCAAGTATTTCTGTCGAGCTAAATTCTCACCTACTTCCTGTCTCTCCTGTCAGTCACCAGCCTGCCGCCTAGCACCTCCCTATCACAGACGGCTGGCTCCCAGAGTCTGGTGATGTCGTCATCGAGCATGGCCAGCGACGGCAGCGTGACTCTCACACTGGAGGACACACAGGGTATGCTGGACGCTCAACCTCAATTCACGCTCAACTTCAACGCACAGGTAACCACTCTGAAACATACACACAATCATGCAGGTACACAACAGCACATACACAGGTAACCACTCTGAAAAATACACACATGGGCGTGCATACACTCACCCACACACAGATATGTCTTACTATACTTTTTGGGGACCAACAATTGATTCCCCATTCAAAATCTTATTTCCCTAAACCTAACCACTAACCTTAATTCTAACCCTAAATCTAAACCTAACCATAATTCTAACCCTAAATCTAAACCTTTTATTTGTATTTATTTATTTCACTTTTATTTAACCAGGTAGGCTAGTTGAGAACAAGTTCTCATTTGCAACTGCGACCTGGCCAAGATGAAGCATAGCAATTCGACACATACAACAACACAGAGTTACACATGGAATGAACAAAACATACAGTCAATAATACAGTAGAAAAAATAAAACAAAAAGTCTATATACAGTGAGTGCAAATGAAGTAAGATAAGGGAGTTAAGGCAATAAATAGGCCATGGTGGCAAAGTAATTACAATATAGCAATTAAACACTGGAATGGTAGATGTGCAGAAGATTAATGTGCAAGTAGAGATACTGGAAAGGAGCAAAGGAGCAAGATAAATAAATACATACAGTATGGGGATGAGGTAGATAGATGGGCTGTTTACAGAAGGGCTATGTACAGGTGCAGTGATCTGTGAGCTGCTCTGACAGCTGGTGCTTCAAGCTAGTGAGGGAGATATGAGTCTCCAGCTTCAGTGATTTTTTGCAGTTCGTTCCAGTCATTGGCAGCAGAGAACTGGAAGGAAAGGCGGCCAAAGGAGGAATTGGCTTTGGGGGTGACCAGTGAGATATACCTGCTGGAGCGCGTGCTACGAGTGGGTGCTGCTATGGTGACCAGTGAGCTGAGATAAGGCAGGGCTTTACCTAGCAGAGACTTAGATAACCTGTAGCCAGTGGGTTTGGCGACAAGTATGAAGCGAGGGCCAACCAACGAGAGCGTACAGGTCGCAGTGGTGGGTAGTGTATGGGGCTTTGGTGACAAAACGGACGGCACTGTGATAGACTGCATCCAATTTGTTGAGTGTTGGAGGCTATTTTATAGATGACATCGCCGAAGTCGAGGATCGGTAGGATGGTCAGTTTTACGAGGGTATGTTTGACAGCATGAGTGAAGGATGCTTTGTTGCAATATCGGAAGCCGATTCTAGATTTAATTTTGGATTCGAGATGCTTAATGTGAGTCTGGAAGGAGAGTTTAAAGTCTAACCAGACACCTAGATATTTGTAGTTATCCACGTATTCTAAGTCAGAGCCGTCCAGAGTAGTGATGCTGGACGGGCGGGCAGCTGCGGGCAATGATCGATTGAATAGCATGCATTTAGTTTTACTTGCATTTAAGAGCAGTTGGAGGCCACGGAAGGAGAGTTGTATGGCATTGAAGCTCGTCTGGAGGTTAGTTAACCTGTTGCGACAAGCAATCCCGTATCCGGGAGCGTAATATAGCCTCAAGCTCATTACCATAACGCAACGTTAACTATTCATGAAAATCGCAAATGAAATGAAATAAAGATATTGGCTCACAAGCTTAGCCTTTTGTTAACAACACTGTCATCTCAGATTTTCAAAAAATGCTTTTCAACCATAGCTACACAAGCATTTGCGTAAGAGTATTGATAGCTAGCATAGCATTAAGCCTAGCATTCAGCAGGCAACATTTTCACAAAAACAATAAAAGCATTCAAATAAAATAATTTACCTTTGAAGAACTTCGGATGTTTTCAATGAGGAGACTCTCAGTTAGATAGCAAATGTTCAGTTTTTCCAAAAATATTATTTGTGTAGGAGAAATCGCTCCGTTTTGTTCATCACGTTTGGCTAAGAAAAAACCCCGAAAATTCTGTCATTTACAACGCAAACTTTTTTCCAAATTAACTCCATAATATCGACAGAAACATGGCAAACGTTGTTTAGAATCAATCCTCAAGGTGTTTTTCACATATCTATTCGATGATAAATCACTCATGGCAGTTTTGTTTCTCCTCTGTTCAAAATGGAAAAATGCACGCACCTGGAGATTACGCAATAGTTTCGACTGAGGACACCGAGCGGACACCTGGTAAATGTAGTCTCTTATGGTCAATTTTCCAATGCCTACAAATACGTCACAATGTTGCAAACACCTTGGGGAAACGACAGAAAGTGTAGGCTCATTCCTTGCGCATTCACAGCCATATAAGGAGACATTGGAACACAGCGCATTCGAAATCTGGCTCACTTCCTGTATGAAATTCCATCTTGGTTTCGCCTGTAGCATTAGTTCTGTGGCACTCACAGACAATATATTTGCAGTTTTGGAAACGTCAGAGTGTTTTCTTTCCAAAGCTGTCAATTATATGCATAGTCGAGGATCTTTTCGTGACAAAATATCTTGTTTAAAACGGGAACGTTTTTCATCCAAAAATGAAATACTGCCCCCAGAGGTTCAAGAGGTTAACACAGTGTCCAAAGAGGGGCAGAAGTATACAGAATGGTGTCGTCTGCGTAAGAGGTGGATCAGAGAATCACCAGCTGCAAGAGCGACATCATTGATGTATACAGAGAAGAGAGTCGGCCCGAGAATTGAACCCTGTGGCACCCCCATAGAGACTGCCAGAGGTCCGGACAACAGGCCCTCAGATTTGACACACTGAACTCTATCAGAGAAGTAGTTGGTGAACCAGGCGAGGCAATAATTTGAAAAACCAAGGCTGTCGAGTCTGCCAATAAGAATGTGGTGATTGACAGAGTCGAAAGCCTTGGCCAGATTGATGAATACGGCTGCCCAGTAATGTCTCTTATCGATGGTGGTTATGATATCGTTTAGGAACTTGAGCGTGGCTGAGGTGCACCCATGACCAGCTCTGAAACCAGATTGCATAGTGGAGAAGGTACGGTGGGTACGGTGGGTGGGATTCGAAATGGTCGGTAATCTGTTTGTTAACTTGGCTTTCGAAGACCTTAGAAAGATAGGGAAGGATAGATATAGGTCTGTAGCAGTTTGGGTCTAGAGTGTCACCCCCTTCGAAGATGGGGATGACCGCGACAGCTTTCCAGTCTTTGGGAATCTCAGAGAATACGAAAGAGAGGTTGAACTGGCTAGTAATAGGGGTTGCAGATCATTTTAGAAAGAGAGGATTGTCTAGCCCGGGTGATTTGTAAGGGTCTAGATTTTGCAGCTCTTTCAGAACATCAGCTTTCTGGATTTGGGTGAAGGAGAAATGGTGGGGGCTTTGGCGGGTTGCTGTGGAGGGTGCCGGGCAGTTGACCGGGGTAGGGGTAGCCAGGTGGAAAGCATGGCCAGCCATTGAGAAATGCTTATTGAAATTCTCAATTATAGTGGATTTATCGGTGGGAACAGTGTTTCCTAGCCTCAGTGCAGTGGGCAGCTGGGAGGAGGTGCTCTTATTCTCCATGGACTTTACAGTGTCCCAGAACTTTTTTGAGTTTGTACTACAGGATGCAAATTTCTGTTTGAAAAAGCTAGCCTTGGCTTTCCTAACTGCTTGTGTATATGAAAAATTGCATATCACGGGGGCTATTCGATGCTAATGCAGAACGCCACAGGATGTTTTTGTGCTGGTCAAGGGCAGACAGGTCTGCAGTGAACCAAAGACTATATCTATTCCTAGTTCTACAGTTTTTGCTTATTTATTTAAGATGGTGAGGAAGGCACTTTTAAAGAATAACCAGGCATCTTCTACTGACGGGATCAGGTCAATGTCTTTCCAGGTTCCCCCTGGCCAGGTAGATTAGAAAGGCCTGCTCGCAGAAGTGTTTTAGGGAGCGTTTGACAATGATGAGGGGTGGTCGTTTGATCGCAGATATATTACGGATGCAGGCAAATACACCTCTGTTTTCTTGATTAATTGAAAACAGCAGAGGTGTATTTGGAGGGCGAGTTAGTTAGGATAATATCTATGAGGGTGCCCGTTTACGGATTTGGGTTGTACCTGGTAGGTTCATTGATAATTTGTGTGAGATTGATGCCCTCAATCTTAGCTTGTAGGATGGCCGGGGTGTTAAGCATATCCCAGTTTAGGTCACCTAGTAGCACGAACTCAGAAGATAGGTGGGGGGCAATCAATTCACATAGGGTGTCGAGGGCACAGCTGGGGGCAGAGGGTGGTCTATAGCAAGCGGCAACGGTGAGAGACTTGAAAGGTGGAAAGGTTCATTTTTAGTAGAAGCTCAAATTGTTTGGGTACAGACCTGGATAGTAAGACAGAACTCTGCAGGCTATCTCTGCAGTAGATTGCAACACCGCCCCCTTTGGCAGTTCTATCTTGGCGGAAAATGTTATAGTTAGGGATGGCGATTTCAGGGTTTTGGGTGGTTTTCCTAAGCCAGGATTCAGACACGGCTAAGACATCTGGGTTGGCAGAGTGTGCTAAAGCAGTGAGTAAAACAAACTTAGGGAGGAGGATTCTAATGTTAACATGTATGAAACCAAGGCTTTTACGGTTACAGAAGTCAACAAATGAGAGCACCTGGGATGTGGGAGTGGAGCTAGGCACTGCAGGAGGAGTAGGATAAGGGTACGACTAAAGGCTATACGAACTGGCCGTCTAGTACGTTCGGAACAGAGAGTAAAAGGAGCAGGTTTCTGGGCACGATAGCATAGATTCAAGGCATAGTGTACAGACAAAGGTAAGGTAGGATGTGAGTACATTGGAGGTAAACCTAGGCATTGAGTAATGACGTCTCTAGAGATGTTTAAACCAGATGATGTCATCGCATATGTAGGAGGTGGAACAACATGGTTGGTTAAGGCATATTGAGCAGGGCTAGAGGCTCTACAGTGAAATAAGACAGTAATCACTAACCAGGATAGTAATGGACGAGGCATATTGATATTAGAGAGAGAGGCATGCGTAGCCAAGTGATCATATGGGTCCAGTGAGTGGTTGGGCTGGCTGGGGACACGGCGATTCAGACAGTTAGCATGCCGTGCCAAACAAGCTAGTAGTTAGTAGGCTGGGGCTAACAAGCTAGCAGTTAGCAGACCAGGGCTAGCAAGCTAGCAGTTAGAAGACTGTGGTTAGCAAGCAAGCAGTTAGCAGACTTTGGCTAGCAAGCTAGCAGAAACGCCTTTGGGGGCGTCGCGATGGAGGTAAGTCTGTTTTTGCCTCCTCATGGCTTAGTAGGGTTCCAAGTAGCTCTAGTTAGCAGGCTGCGCTTAGCAGAATGTGCCTTCAGCGGACGTTGCGCCTGAGGGGCCTGTTGGAATCCTCGGGCAGATTGTCGGTATTCCAGTCGTAGAGGATCTGCGGCGTTCTGTGCACCGTACCGGCAGTAGAAGGGGCCCGGATATTGTAGCCCAGGAGTGGGCTTCAGTGGTAGCCCAGGAGCCCTAGCCGGGCTAGCTTCAGGCTAATTTGTGATTGCTCCGGGATGGAAACGCTAGCCAGGAGTAGTCACCCGGGATTGCGGTTAGCTAGTTGCGAGGATCCAGATGAAATGGTTCAGAGTTTGCAGTAAAAATCCGGGGATATGGAGAAAAAAATATGTCCGTTATGCTCTGGTTTGAGTCACGTTGTATCAAATGGCGAGAGCTTTCCGAGCTAAAGGTTAGCTGATGACAGCTAGCAAGCTAGCAGTGGTTTGTTGACTGATCGCTGGTAGCTAGTTAGCTGGCTAGCTTCAGTTGAAGGATTCCAGATCCGAAGTAAATAGAAATACTTTAGAAAAAAGCAGATCCACGCCACATTGGGTGAGGCGGGTTGCAGGAGAGTATTTAGAAGTTGAGGTTTAGGAAAATATTTTTAAAAGATCTGCGAAGAAAAATATATAAAAACATAAACAAGGGACACGACAGGACAAAGACAAAGACGTCTGACTGCTACGCCATCTTGGAATCTTAATTCTAACCCTAAATCTAAACCTAACCACTAACCCTAAATCTAAACCTAACCAATAACCTTAATTCTAACCCTAAATCTAAACCTAACCAATAACCTTAATTCTAACCCTAAATCTAAACCTAACCACTAACCCTAAATCTAAACCTAACCACTAACCTTAATTCTTACCCTAAATCTAAGCCTAAAATATACTTTTTAAATTGAAGACCACTTCTCAGAATTTGAGTTTGTTTACTATTCTTGTGAGGACTTCTGCTACTCACAAGTATAGTAAAAGGTGTACACACACACACACACACACACAGTAACAGTGAGTATCTTCTCTCCATAGAGTCAGCAGTACCAAACTATGCTCAGTGACCAGGATCTCTCAGGACAACAGGCCGGCTCCACCCAGCAGGTCATACTGGTCAGTCACCACCCCCAGGCCACTGAGGAACAGCCCAACAATATTTACAGGGTCAGTCAGTGTATGCGTGTACCTGTACGTGTGTTGTGTTGTTAACAGATATCTAAGAAGGACCAGGCGGTGGGTAGGATAACGTGCGTGTAACGTGTGTGTTGTGTTGAAACCAGCTGTCAGAGGAGGGCCAGGTGGTGGAGAAGGAGGACCAGGGGGAGAACCAGAAGCAGAACCAGTGTTTCTACTGCAATCAGGTGTGTCAGAGCGCCAACACGCTGCGACGCCACTGCAGGCAGGCCCACGGCAAGGACCGGTGCCACATCTGCAGAGTGTGTGGCAAGGCCTTCAAAAGAGCTACTCACTTAAAGGTAAGCACAGTCACCCACACACACACTGGAGACTGGACTATAGCATGGAACACTGTCAAGTATGCAGAGTGTGTGGCAAAAAAAACACACAGTAGGTCTGGGCAGACACACACACCCACTACAGCATGTTTGTATGTTGTATGTATTCCTTCCATTCCCTGATAGTAGTTGCCCTGTCTTGCCCTCAGAGCAGATTTCAACTCTGGATAATCGTTTCCTGTGGGACCAGCTCTGAGTACTCTTGAGTGTATTCTGGGCGGTGGGACGGGGCTAAGAGTGAGGAGTCAAACGGCCGAGGGTTTCTCTGCATTCAGGGGACTTTAAACACAATCGCCTTAGAGGACTTGAGCACAATGGCTAACGCCTTTCTTCTGCTGCTTCAGTTTCTGACGGGGTCTCGTAACAACTATAAATCAACTGTCACTCTTCCCTCTCTCTGTGTCCCAAACGCCTATTGCCTCCTGACAGGGTAATAATAGCCCTGGGAGGAGCGAGAGGTAAAAGTTAATAGCTGAAGTCCAATTTCAGATAGTTTTTTGGCTGATGGTAATTTTCTCGAGTGCAAACTTTTTCTCCTCTGACAATGCTACTCACGAGGATACGGCTGCCCAAGGAAGAGAGGCTCTCCATTTAATATCTCCACCCCAGCACGTAAACAGTGGGAAGCTCTCAGCATTGAGGAGAGGCAGGAGCTTGACCTAATTTCTAGGGTTATAAGCAGAAGCAAGCTGCTCTCATCCAGCCTGGGGAGCCATGCTGTTCTGCAACTCCTCAACGTCCTCCTCTGTCCTTGGCTGTGTACTGTGTGTGTGTGTGCGAGCGTATGACCGTCTTTACCTGATATGACACGTGTGATCCCCTGATGGTGTGTCTGTGTCCATGTGTATGAACAAGAGAGAGAGAGAGAGCACATTAGATGTGCGTTTCATTCAGAGAGAGTTTGTGTGTGTTAAGATCTCTGGCTCATTGACGCCCCCCTCATTCCTTGCTCATCCTGCTCCCAAAAGCTTTCCTCATCTCATTTACGGAATTAAACGCTCCTTTGGAAATGGGGAGCATGGCTGGAACCGTATCAAAGCCTGTTCCGTACTAATCGGCAGCCCAATGTAACCCCGGAGGGGACATTTGGCTCATAGACTTCCCTGAAACTGGCTGATTTTCCATTTAGAGGAGTGAATACTTTGTTAGTACATTAAGCTTATCAAGCATCTGATGCAATTACGCAAACATATTTTAGTTCTGGGTGCCTGAGATTAGAGAATGTTTAATTCATGTTTTGTTTTATTTCTCCACTTTACAAACTGTTGCTGGGTTCATTAACTTTATGATGTCATTTAGCGATGGAGAGAGACAAACGGCAACAGTTTCATCAATAGTTAAGAGGGAAATACCCGTACTTTTATCAATAATGTTTAGGAGTTGAGTAGCGTTTATTTAAAGGTCAATACTAGGGCTGCTCAAAGTGGGGCCCGCAGGCCAAACTTCACCCTGGACAACATTTGGCCCGAAAGTTTGGCCGCATGTTCACATGCACACATTCACACACGCGCGCACACACAACCCTCACACACGTTTGTCTGTGTAGTTGGTTTGCTTGCTTAGACTTTTCTATGACTCTGGGGACATGCAGAGGAAGTTATTTTACAAACTTTCAGTTTCTGATTTTTCTTGATCTTTAAAAGCAACTCTCCTTTTCATTCATCACACTGCCCTGTGACGAGACTGGCCTTCTTGTTTCTTTGTTCATGACTAGACGGGAGTTTTCTTCAGTCTTCTTCATTAGACTTTGGAGTGTCTTGAGGATTCGTTAGTAGACTGGAGTTTCTTGATGGGTTGTCATTGGACTTTGAGCTTCATTGATGGTTTGTCAGTAGACTTTGGGGTTTCTGGATGGTTCTGCATTAGAATTCATTTGTTTTTTTTTGGGATGGTCCATCTTTAGACTTTTGGGTTTCCAATGTTCCCCGATGTTTTTTCCCCGGTTTTAAGTGTACGCTGGCGCAGTTGGCGGGCCAGTTCTCGTGCAAATTGCAGATTTAAAAAATAAGATAAAAATAAAAATAAGATATTTGCTATGTTTCACCTTTTCTTCTGAAAGATTGTTTTGTCCTGTGTCCCCGGACCTTTGACCTCTTTCTCCTACAGGAGCACGAGCGTGTCCACCAGCGAGGACCCTCACTGGGCTCCCAAAGGCCCAAGTTCTTCAAATGCTCCTCCTGTGACAAAGCCTTCGCCAAGCCCAGCCAACTAGAGAGACACAACCGCACACACACAGGTATTCCCACACACGCACGCACAACGTTAACTCGAATAAATCCCTGACTACTATTCTGTTTAGGTCTATTGTACATCCCAGCCTTGAAAGCGCAAAAGTAAAAATATACCATAGGAATGAAGATGCTATCCGAGTCCTCGACTAGAGTGGCTTTTCATCAGGCATTTGGGACACTTTCAAAGACCTCAGGGAAAACATTTTCATGTATATGCCTCAATGACCAAATTATCTTCTTCAAAGCAAATCATGGACTCTCCTAAGATTAATTTAACACAACTCCGACACAACAAAGTAGGGATGTGCATTTGCTTCTCTTGAATTGGGACCTTTTTTGTTCTGGAGAGGTAAGTATTAAGGTGAAGTGCAACTTGAACGTTTTGACTCGTTGGTACCTACTGCCTACTACTTATGGCCACCAGGCCGGGGTGAGATAACTGTAATGTTGTGTGTTGAAGAGCCCACTGTGACAGCTGAACCGGCAGGGGGGGGATCCTGTCTTACCTCTTATCATCCCCAGCAGGAGAGACTGTAAGAGAGCTCGTACACACGATATGAAATGACATAGCCTAGCTTGCTAGCGTCACGTCAGCAAGCGAAAAGCATCACAATCACAACCGTCGCTCTTAGCGCTTCTTTAAGCCGTCATACTAGAAATGTGTTTTAATCTCCATCTCCACATCAGAAGAGAGGCAGATCCATTGGTACTTAAATAATGTCCATGGACTTAGTTACAGACATAACAGGTCTTTGCTCAATTTCAGTTAAATAAGTCCATGTATTTTTGACTGTAATGGTAGCGATTATGGCAGGTCATTATGTTCCAAGATTATGCACAGTAGGCTAAGGATTTACACTTTGCCGGCGGTTCACATCTTTCAGCAGATAATGTAAGCTGACAAGACCTTTTCATTTTTTATAAAACTGTTATTAAAATGGATGTAAATTGCTACCGCTTGCAGTAATATAGTGCAACGCATCAATTACTGTACGTGCATTCACTTTTTAGAAGGACTTCTGTTCCATATTTCAAACTTATTTTAGTGCGAGACACCTTTTTTTATTGCCTTCACTGCACACGAGATTGAATTAGAATGTGTGTTTTGTATTCATCCGGCGAAGTTCACGAGTAACCTTTGTACTGAAAGTCTTGAGAAGGTGTCTCTCTGTTTTTCAGGTGAGCGTCCCTTTAAGTGTTCCCAGTGTGACAAGGCCTTCAACCAGAAGAGTGCCCTGCAGGTACACACGGTCAAACACACAGGGGAGAAGCCCTACAAGTGTGAGATCTGCAGCATCAGCTTCACACAGAAGAGCAACATGAAGCTGCACATGAAGAGGTCGCACGGCTACGGTGAGCCACGGACATGCAGAGACACAAAACACGCTTGTCAGTCTCCGATACCAACCATTGAGTGGGGCGGCAGAGTAGCCTAGTGGTTAGAGCGTTGGACTAGTAACCGAAAAGTTGCAAGTTCAAATCCCCGCACTGACAGGGTACAAATCTGACGTCCTGCCCCTGAAAAGGCCATTCTTAACTGACTTGCCTAGTTGGCTAGGTAAAATAAAAAAATAAAAAATCCTGAGCGTCCCTACATGCTTTCTCTCTGAGGAGGCCAGTCCATTATTGATGGACGCCACAGCCCAAATTCTCGCGGACTCGGATATCTTCCGAGTATCCTCTGACATGCACGCGAACGCGGTGACTGAGTTCATCAGGAAGTGTATAGGGGATGTTGTTCCCACGCCTAAAATGACATACCCTAATCTAACTGCCGGAAGGACCGGAAGCAAGGATCAAATCAAATGTTATTTGTCACATCTGCCGAATACAACAGGTGCAGTCCTTACCGTGAAATGCTTACTTACAGTAAAAACGAGGCTATATGCAGGGGGTACATGTTAATCAAGGTAATTTGTACATGTAGGTAGGGGTAAAGTGACTATGCGTAGATGATAAACAGCGAGTAGCAGCAGTGTAAAAACAAAGGGTGGGAGGAAGTGTCAATGTAAATAGTCCAGGAGGCCATTTGATACATTTTTCAGCAGTCTAACGGCTTGGGGGTAGAAGCTTAAGTACTGCTTGCCATGCAGTAGCAGAAAGAACAGTCTATGACTTGGGTGACTGAAGTCTTTCACAATTTTTTGGGCCTTCCTCTGACACCGCCTAGTTTTTAGGTCCTGGATGGCAGGAAGCTTGGCCCCAGTGATGGACTGGGCGGTACGCACTACCCTCTGTAACGCTTTACGGTCGGAGGCCGAGCAGTTGCCATACCAGGCGGTGATGCAACCGGTCAGGATGCTCTCGATGGTGCAGCTGTAGAACCTTTTGAAGCCAAGAAACATGAGCAATGGACATTAGACCAGTGGAAATCTGTCCTTTGGTCAGAGGAGTCCAAATTTGTGATCTTTGGTTCCAACCGACGTGTCTTTGTGAGTCGAAGAGTAGGTGAATGGATGTTCTCTGCATGTTTGGTTCCCACTGTGAAGCATTGAAGAGGTGGTGGGGGGGTGATTTGCTGGTGACACTGTCTGTGATTTATTTAGAATTCAAGGCACACTTAGCCAGCATGGCTACCACAGCATTCTGCAGCGATACGCCATCCCATCTGGTTTGCACTTAGTGGGACTATCATTGAACAATGACCCAACACACCTCCAGGCTGTATAAGGGCTATTTGACCAAGAAGGAAGGTGATGGAGTGCTGCATCAGATGACCTGGCCTCCGCAATCACCCGACCTCAACCCAATTGAGATGGTTTGGGATGAGTTGTACCGCAGAGTGAAGGAAAAGTAGCCAACAAGAGCTTGATATATGTGGGAACTCCTTCAAGACTGTTGGAAATGTGTTCCAGGTGAAGCTGTCATCAAGGCAAAGGGTGGCTATTTACTTTGTATTTATATTTTTGTTTTAACACTTTTTTTGGTTACTACATGATTTCATATGTGTTTATTTTATCATTTAGAAAACACAAAAAATAAATAAAAGTGGTTAGATGTGTCCAAACTCTCGACTGGGCCTGTATATTTTATTCAGCTTTATTCTTCATATTATAAAATAACGCCACAGAATTATAAACAAATCTTGTCTGCAGAATGACTAGTGAAGCCCACAGCCATATGGCATAGCCACATCAGAACCTAACATACGGTCAACTCTGAGTATGCTATTCTGTTCTTCCGAAATAGACTACATATCATGCTTCTTTAGACCTGTCTAAAATAAAAGAAAAAATTTGATTTATTGTGAAGGTGTAGGCTAAATTACATGGATTTATTAGACTTTTTAAAATGGCTTGTTGGCTATGTGTGGAAGCCAGGAGATGCTAATTGTTAATTAACAGTCAATAACCTTTAGACCGACAGTTAGTGTTTGACAATCACCGGCTGATGAAATTTCATAACCGCCACAGCCCTAGGCGCAACAGCGCCTCTTCAACCTCATGAGGCTGAAGAAATTCAGCTTGACCCTCACAAACTTCTACAGATGCACAATTGAGAGCATCTTGTCGGGCTGTATCACCGCCTGGTACGGCAACTGCACCGCCCGCAACTGCAGGGTTCTCCAGAGGGTGGTACGGTCTGCCCAATGCATCACTGGGGGCATACTGCCTGCCCTCCAGGACACCTACAGCACCCGATGTCACAGGAAGGCCTAAAAGATCATCAACGACATCAACTACCTGAGCCACGACCTGTTGACCCCACTATCATCCGTTCAGGTGCATAAAAGCTGGGTCCGAGAGACTGAAAACCAGCTTCTATCAAGGCCGTCAGACTGTTAAATAGCCGTCACTAGCCGGCTACCACCCGGTTACTCAACCATGTACCTTAGAAGTTGCTGCCCTATATACATAGACATGGTATCGCTGGCCACTTTAATAATGGAACATTAGTCACTTTAATAATGTTTACATACTGTTTTACATATTTCATATGTACAATTGAAGTCGGACGTTTACATACACCTTAGCCAAATACATTTAAACTCTGTTTTTCACAATTCCTGACATTTAATCCTAGTAATAAATTCCTTGTCTTAGGTCAGATAGGATCACCACTTTATTTTAAGAATGTGAAATGTCAGGATAATAGTAGAGAGATTGATTTATTTCAGCTTTTATTTCTTTCATCACATTCCCAGTGGGTCAGAAGTTTACATACAGTCAATTAGTATTTGGTAGCATTGAATTTAAATTGTTTAACTTAGGTCAAACGTTTCAGGCAGGCAAACGAGTTTTAATGACTCCAACCTAAGTGTATATAAACTTCCGACTTCAACTGTTTTTACTGTATTCTATTCTACTGTATTTTAATCAATGACACTGACATTGCTTGTCCTATTATTTATATTTTTCTTAATTCCGTTCTTTTACTTTTAGATGTAGGTGTGTTGTTGTGAATTGTTAGATACTACTGCACTGTTGGTGCTAGAAGCACAAGCATTTCGCTACATCCACAATAACATCTGCTAAATATGTATATGTGACCAATAACATGATTTGATTTGTGGACTACTTTTGACCATGGCGCATAGGGATAAAGCGCACAAATCAGCCTGATACTCCATCTCTCAATCTGTTGCCTTTCCCTGCCTGAAAGGCCTTTTGACAGAGAAGGCAGCCAGACTTTTCATTCTCGTCCGGACGCTCATAAGGAAGCTTTCAACAGCCACCGAGCTGATTGACTGGAGCTGTAAGTCAGCGCTCTGATTCTCACTTGAAACGGGGAGTCGCCAACTTTTTGTGACAAATTGCTTATGGCGGTGGCAAATGTTTGAACGGTATTTAGCATTTTCAATGGATTATTATGTTGGATGTTGGCGTTAGGACTGTCTGGAATATGCAACTCTGGCAATATACCACGGCTAAGGCCTGTATCCAGGCACTGTGTGTGTGTGGGGGGGGGGGGTGAGTGTGAGCATCAGTCCTTGCGCGCTTATAGGGGAAGCCTAGCAACAACAAAAAATGTCAAGGACATTTCTAACAAACATTCACCTGGATGATTCACAATAGCTCTTTTTATTGAGAGCGTCAGTCAAATTTAAGTGAGTTCATTCAATAGATAGATTGGTTTTAATTATTGAACCTTGCTGTGATGCACTCTCCCCATAGTGCCTGTTTGGTTCTGTATACCTCCAGTACAAAGGAAATGTCCTCTGCTGAACTGACTCTTGTGTCTATTTCTGGATCCCAAACACAAAGGCTCTGTCTCGACTGCTTACAACATCTGTCCTCACCACCTCTTCATCTGCACTGATTGGGAAAAACAATATGGCTGAAGGCAACTCGTCGTCCTCAGGCTGACTCATCATCACCTTGCCAATTCTTCCATATCAATGCATCGAAGGAGAGGAGGCGAGGAGAGGATATTTTTTTTTTTGACAATTGAGAAAGGGCTCTGGTAGAATTTCACCTGTCACTCACCCCTTCCTCTAACTTACCTCACAAGTGATAAATGCGTTTCATTCTTAAACTCTGAAAATTAACCTAAAGAGTTCCCTTGACACTCTCCGTTCTAACAGGAACGTTCATGAGTAACTTTGTCCCTCTCACTCTGTCCTTTCTCTTATCTCCCTCTCTCTGCCTCTCTCTCTCTCTCTCTGTGTCTTTATCTCTCTCTCTGTCTTTCTTTTTCTTGGACACAGGTCCCGATCGGACCCAGGAGGTGACGTTGGAGCAGGGGACAGAGATGGGAGTGGATGTCCCTCCCGAGCTGAATGACATGGAAGAGGTTGTCCAGGAGTCTTCTGGAGACTGGCACTGTGGTATTCCCAACGTGTTCCCTTAGCCCCCAACTCAGAATTGAATTGACCTTCCCAGTTTATCCCAGCATAGACTCTTTACTAGGCGTCTGTGCACTGATGATACAAAGCACTGATTTTACCACAAGTAGGTGTGGAAAACCTACCCCTCAGATCAACCCCCTCTTTTCCTCACCTCTTTTTAATTGAGTTGGACATTTCTGCACTTTTTCTAAAGTGATGTTGCCACGCACATACTGAAAATAGAAAGTGTGTGCGGCCGTACCTCTAAACGCATTAGGTCCTTAGCAGCAGCTATTTCTGCCCGTTTCTCTGCCCGTCCTCAGATATGCATTAAAGGGACAATCTGTGATTGCTACATAAATTATTTTTTAAACTTTTAAATTCATGATATATACCCATTAATTATTGAAGAGTATAACTTACACATGCCTCATGAGCTTAGTTCAGCTTGTTCCCCTTTTTTTGTTAAAAAAGGAACAAAAAAACAAGCAATTGTAAACAAACATTTTATCGCCCCAACATGGTTAAATCTATCCTTTTCATATCATGGTTGTTCAGTCCTTGCATCCATAGCTCTGTCTTGTGAATTTGGTTACATTTCTCCAGCTCCATCCCTCAGCTATTTACCAAATCGGTGGCGGATTGCCCGCTTTTATTATTGTTTGAACTGCAGATTGTCCCTTTAAAGGCAGACTAAATTGCTGAATCAACCTGCGCTCTGATTCTCATTAGTATGAGTCCCTTACGAGACGTTTTAGTCAATAAGCTGTTTAGTAATCATACGCTGACCTCCCAGTACAGTTCACCAGTCGGGGCTGTAGCTAGCTGAGGTAGACTACCGGCGGTTTTATCCCTAGACTGTTGTTTACTCTGTTTGCCAATAAGAGGAGTGAACGCTAGAGATCTGAATGGCTGCACTGTCAGTCCTGCGGTACTGGTTCACATCACCCTGTAGAGTAGAATAACCACTCACCTGCCCCATCCGGAAACAGCCCCCCCCCCCCCCTCCCCGAGGCACCCTTGTAGATCCGCGGTCCATAAGTCAGCAGTAGTCAGTCACAAACTGCTCCGTATGACCTATTATGGACTGGACTAGGTATAAGCAATAGTGTTAGAACTCCACCTTGCCCTCTGAAAGGCTGGATAGAAAGGTTTGCCTTATTGCGTATTCCTATCCAATCATTTCAGATCTACACAAGTGTATAACGGGCTGGGGCAGGGTCTAGGCATTGTTTCTAGACGGAGACTCGATCTCTCCCGTGCTCCCGGGGCAGCTCCACACACTGCGAACAGGCACACACATTGGAGTGATCTATGTGCAGTTTACCAGAAAAGTACATTTCTTTTTAAAGTCACATATTTTTGCATATTTATGCTATACACTTTTCTAAAAGGCAAGCTAAACGTTTTGTTTTTGATTAATTAGTTGTAAAGAATATACATATATTTTTGCCATAAAGTTGAAGGTAGCCTTGAATGGTGAGACTATAAAGCGCTAAGAGTCATATGGGTCAGACCTGGGTTCAAATACACTACTATTTGAAGTCATTCACTTTAGTCTGCCCGAAGTGCCAGGGTTTGCAGAATGCAATATTGCAAATTACTACTTCATAGGTTTCATTGCGCCAGGCAAGCTCTATCAAGCCCGGATAAAGTATAATGATTTCGAAAAGTATTTGAACTTAGGTCTGGTGTGGATTTGATCCCTCTCTTCTGAAACGTTATGCCTGTAAATTTGACAATGATGACCTGTGATACCACTGTTCTTGGCTGCTGTATAAGGGCTTCAGGGGTTGACTCTCCACGTTCACAAGGTGTTGCATGAAATTGTCATTTTAGTTGTAAGCTTATGCACAGCCATTT
Organism: Oncorhynchus mykiss; assembly: GCF_057628025.1. NCBI lineage: Eukaryota > Metazoa > Chordata > Actinopteri > Salmoniformes > Salmonidae > Oncorhynchus > Oncorhynchus mykiss. The sequence continues at coordinate 43,026,001 of NC_143024.1, forward strand.
TGTAATCTGATATTTAATTTTGCAATGTAAATAGTGTATGATTGCATATATTTTTGGATTCCTTATCAAATTGGTTGTGAACAAGAGTTCATTTTTTGTCAATTGCTGAACCAGTTTTCAGACTGTAAGCTGTTAAGTGTTTTTTTTTTGTTTTTTTGGCAGGAATGTATTTTGTAATGTTGAAAAGTATTTAATTAATAAAACCAGTAATTTTTATACAGATTTAATGTGGACCAATTGTTTTAGAAATAATTTGTGCGAAGTTGATTGCATTTTGTCTGTTTTTGATTTTCTGTGATATGTGAAGATCTCGGTATGTCTCTGCATCAAAACCTTGTCTCTAGAAAAGGCAAGTGTTTAGCGATTGAAAAATCCATTGCCACATAGTCAAAATCCATTTTTGTACCTCTATCTTTCATTAGTCCCAGAGTTATTAACCTTTCGCAGCATATGGAAAGAGCATGGCCACTTTCAACTTCTATAAAAACAAATGTCTCTTCCTCCACATTGATGAATTATTAAATTCCTCTCCTTGATGATGCAATTATTGAGCAAAAACAATTACTCTTGGAAGCAGGAGTGAGATGCAGCTCTGGCATGAGTCTGCTCCTAAACAAAGATGAATATTTCATCAGTTCTTGTACCCTACACCGGCAAGTTACTGCATGTGTGTACACTACTTTTTACATTTCTATCAAACAACACAACCAGAGACCCATAACGATTTAATGATTTTTAATTCCTTTATTTTTTCCAAGTTATTAAGTGGCTGGTCGTACATCTTTTTATTACCGATAGATACAACAATGAGGGTCTCGAGAGTTTCATTCTACATTCATTCACAGGACCCATACAAAAACACGCGCGCACATTAAGACATGGGGGAGGGGTGCCAGGGGGAGACAGGCAGAGAATGCTATAGATTACACACATTTTTTATTTATGGAGGAAAGACTGGTGGGAGGATATTGGACAGTACAGTGGCAGTAATAAGCAGTTTTATGCAACTCATCGCTCGTACCTTGGTCAACAAACTCCACGCCCTCTGTATCTTTTTTTTTTATAACATTTATGCTTTTACACAGTTAAATAAGGAGCACCTTTATGACAGTGTTGGTGTTTTAATATCCACATGGAGTAAACACAGCACATCGTTTCTGGCAGTCAGAAATGGTATTGCTTAGCTAGCTGTTTTGTATTCATATTTTGTGCAGTGCTTCGATAGATATATGAAGCAAGAGATACTTAAGACAGAGAAGACCACACCTAATGGGGGGAAAGGGTTTGAATCTGTCCTGCCATTGGAAATGCCATGGTTGTGGCAGGTCCAGCGTGAGCTTGGTTTCAGAGCAGTCCGTGTCTGCTTTTCAAAGGTCAAAACAGTGCATTTTAGACAAATCTCCATTATATCTGGATGGGGAAACTCCCAATCCCATACACATTAGTGTCCTAATCAATCTACATGTACTGAAAATCTAATGAGAATAATATTAGAAATTATAACATCATCCATTGATTTCTACAATTCAGTGGATACTACAGGCGAGACTGTTAGTGGGTTAACTTTCAGTAGCTCGATGTCATTTTACCACGGAAGATCACAGCCAGCCATAGACCCTAATGTAAAAACATGGAAGGACAGCAACACGTAAGACAGGACACTTCACACTGATGCCACGGGACGGTAAAGACGTACAAACACATGGCCAACTGGCCATCGCAACAACCCATGCAAGCTTAGTAAGACGATGCTTAGCTATGAATTCATGTCAGGTTGTACAGGAAATGGGAGAGTGTGTGGGGTTTGGGGGGGGGGAACGACAAAGACGAGCATGACAAGACAGATAATCATTCGTTTCTGAACCAGAACCAGACCTGGTCACACTTTCACAACCACAGGCGGTCAGGGCCAGGTCAATTGGACCTAAGCTACTTCAGCCAGGTCTGGTCCAGATAGCCAGCCTTGTTAGACGACTCTATACAGACAGACAGACAGACAGAGAAATAGAAATGAAGACACAGGTACTGTAGAGCTACGACAGGGGTCCTTTAGGCTGTGAGAGGGGGGTCCGGATGACTTCGGCAACAGTTCACATCCAAGATGGTTGCACAGGAGAGGCGGGAGGGAGGAGCAGGGGCACAGATTGTGTCGCTATGTCTACCAGCCGGGTGCGGTGGCGGAGGCATTTGAGTTATAAAATGAACGGGTTAGAAAAGCAGGGAAGAGGTGTGTGTGTGAGTCGACAAAGATCTGTTCTTTTATCTTCTTTGTTTTCCCCCACTCGTGTCCCTTTCCTTGACGTCTGCCTTTGTGCTCTTGAAAGGGACCTCATTTTTTGGTTAGGGACCCAGTCCGGCTTGCGCCCTGCAAGAGAGTGAGAGACAAAATAATAATCAGGAAATGGATTGTTTTTGTCATTCGCTAACGATGCTCACTAAAGGGACCTGCTAATTAGGACACAAATGTCCAGCTGTATATTGACGTACAGTCTACGTGGCCTTGAGCATTGTGTGCAATTTTTTTGTTAGAGTAGGTGGGTGAGTTCTAGGTATTATCAGAATTGTTTATTTTGTGAATTCTCAGCTATGCCCTAAAAAGAGACATCTCCCAGTTCTAATTTGCATGTCGTTGCCAAAACTGATCAATGATGTGCTGTGTTCACCAAGCTCAATCCCTAAGAATAGATTGTGCATTTTCTCATGGGGATATAAAAGTAGGAGAAAGAGGGGAGGATTGGAACGGAACAAAGATTATACAAATGAGACAATTCTTTAGGGAGAACTATTGGAATGAATATAATCCACAACGTACAAAGCCTTCAAATCTCCTGAAACAAAGGGAGATCAGAGGAAAAGGGCCAGGCTCTGAGCCATTCTTACAGCAAGTTGAGTTTAAAATCATTATCGGTTCGAAAAACAAACTAATTAGAATGCGGTAACAGAACTGGAGAATGGAAAACAAATGAAAAGAAAACGTGAAATAAAAGTCCGTCCCCAGATAATGATTAAAACAAAACGGTAATCAGAAGCGCTAAAGATGGTGGCTTTAGCTTAACGCCAATTAGGCAGAGAGATTGTGGGGAAACAAGCTATAAGCAAGAGAAGATTGGTGTACTATTTACCCACACATTTATAGACTTGATCGTCTTCATCTTTTAGTTTCATAATGCCACATAGTCCAACTAGCAAAGACACCTATGCAGGGAGCATGTGGATATATACAGACTCTCTAAACATTTTTAAAAGTAGGCCCCCTGTATGGTATGAGGGAGCTGACTGTGCTTGGTTGCCTTGCTAATCACTGTGAGTGCACTGACTGTACCTACCGGAACATAAGCTCTCAGTGCCTATTCTGCCTAATTAAATAACTGTATCTGAAGCTTGGGCCAGACTGGGTAATTAAAACTGCCAGAGACCTCCAGAGCATGTCCTAGAGATTAGCATTCACCATGCCATGGATGACGCAAGGAGAGACAAACAAACAACAGCCGCTCAGAATGCAGGAGCTCTCCGAGTCACTGCTCAGAGAAGAAAGTGAGTCGACGGGGCAGAGTGAGAGGTGAGAAGGATAACGAGAGAGACAGACAGAGGTGGAGACCAAAAGAGAGAGGTAGAGAAAGATACAGTAGAGATTGTAGTAAGAAAATATCTATAAATGGTATACTCTCTGTTCAAACACCTCCGTCGTCCGTTTGAGACGGAACACACCGGGGTGCTATACAGCTTGTGTACATAAGTGTGTCTGCCTTACCTTTACGTGTGGCCTACTGCGTCGGAGAAGGACCTCTTGAATAAGTCTGTTTGTGTAGTATCCCAGTATGATATGCAGTGTGCTTGGTACACACATGCATGAACCAGATGGTCAATCTAATTAAAAGCGCAATGTCCTAGTTGTAGAAAGAATGCAAGGCACTGCTTCCATAACAGCTTGGCTTACCTGACGGTGTGTTTACAGTCGCGGAAGCCATCGGAAGTCACCAAAGTGAGCAAAGCTGCCACACGCCACAATTGTAATTGCTAAGCATGTCCCATTGCAGTTAGCACAGGTCTTAGAACAGCCATTAAGAGTAAGCAAGACTACTATCCCTAAAGCTGGTTTCGAAGTGTAGGCCCACAGGTGCAAGATCACTGCCTGCAAGTAAAGCTGCCAATTATGTTAGGTGCTGCATGTCCGTATCAAGCCACAAATAGCGTTACCTTTGACATCAAACTGCACTCTTTAATGCATGAAGCCGGTAGCATCAGCCAGACACTGCAATTATCACTGTCTAGAGGCTGTCTCGAGGTGCAGTTATTCTGCCGGTGGTATGATAGGCAATGGAAGGTGTCACCTTAGCCTACCAACGTTGAATAAATTCATAGCAAGTAAGAGTAAATATAAATTGCCGCCCATGACTCATTAGCTACTCACTGAATGGTGGCTATCATCACTGAGGTGAAAGAAGAAGAGAGAGAGAGAGGAGGGAGGAATAAAAGAGAAAGAAATATCCCATCTGTTTAATCAAGTGCACATTCTGGAATTAGTTTCGATAACATACAAAGGGAATTATATAATTGGATATTCCCTTTTCATGTTACTGTCAAAGACAGATCAGAGCGTTTTTGTTCCTTTATAAATGGGTTTTGTGTTCGTTTACCATTTTGAAGATCTTGGACAGGGTTCCGCTGTCGCCTGCACCGGCCTTCTTCGCCTTGGCGGATCCTGTTGACTTCTGAGACACCCGGGAAGAGAGCATGGGTGAGGTAAGACACCGGGAGACATTGTTGTTGTCACCTAGCATGGTGGCCCAGTCAGTGTGTGCTTTTGCCAGCTCGTCTCTGTGTTTGTTCATCTAAATGATTTACTAATGGCTAAAAAGCGGCATCGTGTACATATCTTACGTGGGTATTGCATGGTTGTTTAAAGAATGTTTTCTGATAATATCATGTTGCCTGAAAACAATAGAAGCGACAGCGTCGTCCCCAGGCTCAACTGAAAGCCAGCAGGTGACGAGGTTATAGAAATGATGGCCTTTGAGTCAGTGACTCTTATCACGGAGTGAAATTTTACCTACAGTTTTGAACTAGTCTAGCCTAGATCAAAAAGTGGCTCATTGGAGCAAATCAATCTGAGTCAAAGTGGAAGTGCTTCCACTTAAGCACTTTCTAAATTCAATCTCAGTAACAGCTGAGCTGTGGCTGCTCTGACTCTCAAAGGGGGGGGGGGGTTTAGACTGGGAACCGTTCACGCAAAACTCCAATAAACATGCATGAGGATGAATGAAATGTTGGGGGAGGAACACTTCAAAGTGTTATTTAAAGATCCCTTACCTCAGAGAAGAGCTTTAAAAGGTCTCATCCCTTATCACTCTGTTGTTTCACTGTTATGTGTGACTCATAACATCTACAACACACACACACCACACACACACACCAGCGGAGGCTGCTGAGGGGAGGACGGCTCATAATAATGGCTGGAATGGAGTAAATGGAATGGGCATCAAACGTGGTTTCCATGTAGCTGATACAATTCCATTGAATCCGTTCCAGGCATTACTATGAGCCGTCCTCCTCATCATCAGCAGCCACCACTGACACATACACACACAGAGACACACACGCATGTGCGCACACTGACAAATCACACACACGTGCATGCACGCTCGCACAGGGGCCAACAGGGGCCAAGAGAAGAGGACGAGGCAAATAAGAAAAAGCAGGATTAAGTTGCTGGTTATCATACCAAAAGGGAAAAACGACTTCAGCAAATAAAGAACTGGATATTCAATTGAGCCGGAGGCGGAGAGCTTGCCAAACAAAACCACTCAAAACATGATTTAATAAAATAGAAAAACCGATGAGGGCGTTATGCATGTATGCTTGGATTACAACAAGCTCTCGAGCCTTTAGATGGTTACAGAATAGACTGTTTTAAAGAACGGCCGGGGATTTTTCTCTTCGTTTGCTTTAGCTGTAGCGTTTAACCACGTACCTGGCCTAGTTTCGCAGTCATTGCCGTCCACTGGACAAGGACACGTACGAGACAGAGACAGGGAATAGACAGGGGTGAGACACAGGGGTGAGGGGAGGAGAGTTAATCACTCAGGCCTTACACAGAGCAAAGGCAGTGCAGCATGAAGAGATGAGTCCACATCCAGGGCAGAGCAAGGCAGACGCTCGCGTCACCAGAGAGAGCACAGACTCAGTGACATACGCTCAGTGACATCACATGTTATTAACAAAGCCAAATACACAATCCCATCCAAAGACGAAAACAACCTTCTACTCCTCAATTGGACAATATTGACAAAGAGTAAGAGTAAATGGGGCTCACCCTAGACTTAGGAGGGGCAGGGGACACCTGAGGGGAGAAAGTGACAGAGATCTTTAGAAATACAATAGATGAGGGTATTTCTCATTACATTTTAGTCATTTAGAAGACACTCTTATCCAGAGCGACTTACAGGATCAAATAGGGTTAAGTGCCTTGCTCAAGGGCACATCAACTGATTTTTCACCTAGCTGGCTCAGGGATTTGAACCAGTGACCTTTCGTTTACTGGCCTAAAGTTATTTCTACTGCTAGGCTACCTGCTCTTAACTGGTAGACTACCTGACGCCCTCATATCAACAAGTCAAACATCAACAGTGGAAAACTATGCAAATGGGGTGACTCACGATCGTTCTGAAGAGGCGCACAACAGCGTTCTCCCCACCCTTAGGGGCTGCCTTGGTAGGTCTGACAGGAGAGGACAGGCCACGGAAAGAACCCTGGAGAGGAAATGGAGGGAGGGATGGAAGAAGGAAAGGAGGGCGGGATGGAAGAAGGAAAGGAGGGCGGGATGGAAGAAGGAATGGAGGGCAGAATGGAAGAAGGAAAGGAGGGCGGGATGGAAGAAGGAACGGAGGGAGGGATGGAAGAAGGAAAGGAGGGTGGGTTGGAAGAAGGAACGGAGGGAGGGATGGAAGAAGGAAAGGAGGGTGGGATGGAAGAAGGAACGGAGGGAGGGATGGAAGAAGGAAAGGAGGGTGGGTTGGAAGAAGGAACGGAGGGCGGGATGGAAGAAGGAAAGGAGGGCGGGTTGGAAGAAGGAAAGGAGGGCGGGATGGAAGAAGGAACGGAGGGAGGGATGGAAGAAGGAACGGAGGGAGGGATGGAAGAAGGAAAGGAGGGCGGGATGGAAGAAGGAAAGGAGTGCGGGATGGAAGAACATTATAAAGGCACAGCGGGAATACATATAGCCCAACACAACCTAACAATAAAGTGTGTTCCCTGAACCAGACCAGGCTCTACTCTGCCTCCACTCTCCAGCTCCTGAAAGGTGTTACCATTGGAAACAGCTGGTGGCATATTGCCAAACACCAGGGATGCTGGAGCACATTTTCTGTGGCTGTGGAACGACTTCTTCCACTGGATGGACTACCTGGGGAGCTCTTACATCACAGAGGACCTGAGATAAGCTCTATGAGTCATTCACAGCAGACTCACGTAGGTGTCCACAGATAACGCCCATCCAAAACTCATTCAAACGGAAAATAAGTGGTTAAAAACTAATTGGATGAAGGAATTATAAATTAATGAATAAAGTCAGTAAGAAAAAGTTTTGGATCTTTTTCAAAGTGTGGTAAATATCAACACTAAATGCTGTTGAAGGGGAAGTTAAGTAGAGATCAATACAATTAAGTTGTACTTCAGACAGATACATCTTTAGAGGATTGGATGGGGATGAATGCAAAATTAGCTCTATGTCTCGTTCTCTTGAACTTGAATAAATAGCATCCCCCCTCTCTCTCACAATAGGCTTCAACATGTACCTTCCAGACGCACACAACTGGGACCTTAATTAAAATTGTGTGATTCTGAAAAGATTCATTGTCATTTTCTCAATAATAACCCTGATTATTCCCGGTTGGCTATTTAGGGGTATGTTTGTGAATAACATCCTTTGATATAGCGAAACCCATTTCTTCCTAATGAGTGCCTCTCTCTCTGTGGTATTTTGTGAAGTGAGAGCAAGGGGACCTTTATGCCCCCATTCATGTCAGTAAGTGAAGAGAGTGGAGAGGCTCTCACTGAATCCCTGTGATTATCCCTATGAGAGAACTTTACCAAAATGAGAGGGTAAACTTTCACCCCTGTGCATCATTCACAATATAATACACTCATTAGGGGTTCCAATTGAATCTCATTCACTGTCTTTTCTGCCCATATATGGATGGATGGTTGGATGGATGGATGCAGACTCATGCAGACAATGACCTCTGGAAAGAAACACATTGCTATAGAAAATGTGTTGTGTTCTTATGAGCATTATCCTCTCCAATAACTAGGTATCTAACCCGGAGGACCAGAGGTTATTTAGAATCTATCAAACTAAGCGACACGTTCTATTGGAAGTGGATGATAATATCCAACACATTTATGAATACAGATGACGCTCAGTAGAATAGCCAATAGGTAGCATGGTTGTTGGTTGGTCAGTTCGTTCCCTATGAGCAAAAGATGTTGAAAATAAGTGGAAAATAAGTTGTTTTCAACCCAAAAAGTGCTCGCTGGGTTTGTGCTGGAGCTGGTACAGGTGAATTAACTTCACCGCCTTGTGGTTGTCGTGAAGAACTGATCTGTCTCACAGCCGCGTCTCACACACATCAGAAGTTCCAGTTATGTTCCCACTAAATACAGTTCCAGAGATTGAACGCCCTGAGAGAAAGAGTTGGAAAGAGAAAGTCAGAAAGTGGAGGGAGAGAAGTAGAGCGAGAGAGACATTGAAAGACAGGGGTAAGACAGGCAAGGAGCTAGCAAAAGAGGAATAGACGTGAAGAGAGAGGTGCCTAGTGGGGATTTCAGTGTTGCCTCGGGTTTGTCTGTACCTTAAACCCACGCTTTGTCTTCAGATAATGTAACTAGACCATCAATTACACAGTATTGTATGTTACATCATGTTGGCAGCTTGAGGAAACATTCTAAATTGTAGCTGATTCAGATTTTTTTGGAAAGTATTGTTCCGTGGAATTTTTATGACTCTAGGAGTTACAGGAGGTTGGTGGCACATTAATTGGGGAGAACGGGCTGGTGGTAATGACTGGAGTAAAATCAGTGGAATGGTATGAAATACATCAAACACATGGTTTCCAGGTGTTTGATGCCATTCCATTTGCTCTGTTCCAGCCATCATCATGAGCGGTCCTCCCCTCAGCAGCCTCCTGTGCCAGGAGTAAAAGGTCATTCAAAATGCATCAGTGAATCAGGCAATAGTTCTGAAAATATATATATATTTTGTTGATAAAACTTCTTTCTTTTTTTAAACTCCTACTTGACCTAATTTTACATTGAGTAATCCTAAATTCTGAATTTAGAATCCGTTTGGATATATTAGTAAAGAGGGATCACAATATTCAGTTATGAACTTCACATGTCCTTTACTGAAACATGTTGCACTGAACGTTGTCAGTATAGGATAGTATTTTCCACCACAAGAAGAGTGTTCAAAGGACAACGGTATTTTGAAGCGAGGAGGGTCCCTTCAGGATTGAGCAGAGCGGGGGATTATTGCGTAGGGAGGGAGGAAGGGACGGAGGGAATGTTCTCCTCTCTCTGTTTGATGTTTGAAGAGTATGAGAGGTAAGTGTGTGTTCCTGGCACGGAGCGCATTGTTATTTGGCCACAATTCAGACGTCACAAAGTAGCTGTGCTCATTCCACCGCGGAAAAAAACAACAATAAAAATGCGTCACACTGCCATCCAAATTTCACAAAGCTACAAATCCAGTTTCATCCTCAATATACACGATTGGATTTGCATAACAATGGACGCCCATTTATACGTTCTAAACTCAGCGAGCTGCTCTCATGGCAGCCCAGCCGTCGTAGAGAAAGTTCGGTAACGCTTCGCTTGACACTTCACTATCCCATTAACACGTCAGTGTCGTTTCACCTCTGACATAGAGGCTGTTATCCAGAGGTGTTAGGTCAGTGCAGTCGTAATGCAAAAATCTTACCGCTATTGTGACAACAGTCATAATTTAGAACTGCAGTCTTGAATGGATTATAGACCAGATTACACCGTCATGTTAATGTCATAGTGACCAAAAGTTTCCTGCAGTGAAGAACAAGGTCACCTAGACCCAGGTAGAGAGAGTATTCAGGACTCATAGGACACCTCATCCCTGAGGATTTAATTACTGTCAAACCTCTCTCCTCTGAGGTGCTGGAGGTCAAACCTGGAAGCCGACTCCTTCAGAAATGGATCACGGTCAATCATTTATTCTGGAATAAATGAATTGTAATAATGTATTATTTACTAAGGAGCAGGAGGATATGTGGGCCACATAGTTATCACTACATCCTATCCTATTGAGACAGTGTGTGAGTTATTGTGGACACACACAAATCACAAACTGCCCACTGTCAAATAAACAGATCTTACCCATGCAGTTGAAGTCGGAAGTTTACATACACTTAGGTTGGAGTCATTAAAACTTGTTTTTCAACCTCTCCACAAGTTTCTTGTTAAAAAACTATAGTTTTGGAAAGTTGGTTAGGACATCTACTTTGTGCATGACACAAGTAATTTTTCCAACAATTGTTTACAGACAGATTATTTCACTTATAATTCACTGTATCACAATTCCAGTGGGTCAGAAGTTTACATACACTAGGTGGACTATGCCTTTAAACAGCTTGGAAAATTCCAGAAAAGTATGTCATGGCTTTAGAAGCTTCTGATAGGCTAATTGACATAATTTGAGTCAATTGGAGGTGTACCTGTGGATGTGCTTCAAGGACTACCTCCAAACTCAGTGCCTCTTTGCTTGACATCATGGGAAAATCAAAAGAAATTAGCCAGACCTCAGAAAAAAATTGTAGACCTCCACAAGTCTGGTTCATCCTTGGGAGCAATTTCCAAATGCCTGAAGGTACCATGTTCATCTGCACAAACAATAGTGCTCAAGTATAAACACCATGGGACCACGCAGCCGTCATACCGCTCAGGAAGGAGAAGCGTTCTGTTTCCTAGTGATGAACGTACTTTGATGCGAAAAATGCAACTCAATCCCAGAACAACAACAAAGGACCTTGTGAAGATGCTGGAGGAAACAGGTACAAAAGTACTACTGTATATCAACATAACCTGAAAGGCCTTTCAGCAAGAAAGAAGCTACTGCTCCAAAACCTCCATAAAAAAAAGCCAGACTACGGTTTGCAACTGCACATGGGGACAAAGATCATACTTTTTGGAGAAATGTCTTCTTGTCTGATTAAGCAAAAATAGAACTGTTGGCCATAATTACCATTCTTATGTTTGGAGGGAAAAGGGGGAGGCTTGCAAGCTGAAGAAACATTCCAACTGTGAAGCACGGAGGTGGCAGGTGTTGTCGGTGTGCTTTGCTGCAGGAGGGACTGGTGCACTTAGATGGCATCAAAAAATTATGTGGATATATTGAAGCAACATCTCAAGACATCAGTCAGGAAGTTAAAGCTTGGTCGCAAATCAGTCTTCCAAATGGACAATGACCCCAAGCATACTTCCAAAGTTGTGGCAAAATGGCTTAAGGACAACAAAGTCAAGGTATTGGAGTGGCCATCACAAAGCCCTGACCTCAATCCTATAGACAATTTGTGGGCAGAACTGAAAAGGCGTGTGTGAGCAAGGAGGCCTACAAACCAGACTCAGTTACACCAGCTCTGTCAGGATGAATGGGCCAAAATTCACCCAAATTATTGTGGGAAGCTTGTGGAAGGCTACCCGAAACGTTTGACCCAAGTTACAATTTAAAGTCAATGCTACCAAATACTAATTGAGTGTATGTACATTTCTGACCCACTGGGAATGTGATGAAATAAATAAAAGCTGAAGTAAATAGTTCTCTCTACTATTATCCTGACATTTCACATTCTTAAAATAAAGTGGTGATGCTAACTGACCTAAGACAGGGAATTTTTACCAGGATTAAATAGCAGTATTTGTGAAAAACAGAGTTTAAATGTACATGGCTAAGGTGTATGTACACTCCCGATTTCAACTGAATATATAGTGCATGCTCCTCAATCCAGCACAGCTTTACATTTGACTTAGATTTGATTGCTCACATATGACACTGACGGACATTGTTCTAACTGACAACTCGGCGATTGATTAGTAAGACTCACCGGCTGCAGATCTACTAGCCACTGACTGACTCCTTTGAAGTGACAGCTACTGTAACAGTTCGTAGTCTCAGGAGGACAGAGTTTTTGAAGTACTTCTACTGCCAGATGACCTCTTCAGTTGTCTCTTTGCTGCAACTTCTCCAACGATTTAAGAGAAGCTAGCAGGAATTGGACAACTACCTCAGGGGGTTGACAGTTTACAACAAAGTGTCAAATGAGAAAGCAGTGGCGCTCTAGGTCATTCCCTAACACTGACAACAATAACAAGATGAAGTTGGGGACTACAATCTAGTGAACCATAATTGAACTGGTACCATCCAATCCCAGGGTACTGGATCGGACGTCTAGTGAGGCCTAGCTCTTGACATTTGACCTTGCTTGTCTTACAGTGCCAGGTGAAAGTAACGTAATAGTAGGTATGCTCTACACTCCTCAGTCCTCATCACCTGTGGATCCTAAAACAAACAAAACACCAACTATACCACAGTCAAATACATGTAGTGCTCAGAGCAAGTTCAGGTTCTGTTTCATGTCCTTGTTTCGCTCTCAAGTATGAATACTTGACTTGACTCTGGCTATCACTATTGGTGTCTTAGATATTGGTAAAATGTACACATTTACACATTAACAAGGTAGCATTGACTCTTTCATTGTTGACCACGAGGAATATCTAATGGGTTCAATGAGAAGTAGCATGACAATACTTCACTGGAGGTCTCCAAAAAGTGGGACAGACAAAAGTGAGACAGACTTTCTTGTTTTCATTTTGTATTCCGGTTGGTTTTGAAAATAGCTGTTATTTGCCCCTTTGCTAGCCTGAATACAAAATGAAAACAAGAAATAAACACTGTTGTTTTATCCTGATTTACTGTATCTTGATAAGCTTTCCAAGATGTTCAATTAAAAAGCAATTCAAAAAATATATTCAATTAAAAAAGCATAAAATACAAATGTGACTGAAATATAATTTTCAGTTGAATAAAAGCCATAAGGCAGACAGTACTAAGATGCATTTCCAAAAGAAAGAATTCAGCATATTAACCTGGTCCCAGATCTGTTAATGCTGTCTTGCCAAATCCTATGGTCATTGTCATGTCAAACATGATTAACTTCTCACTGTGCCCATCAATGACAGCATGATCAGATATGGAGATTGAGGTGAGGCCAGGCTGTTTGGCATGACAACAATTCTAAGAGTTGGCTAAGAAAGAGCAAACAGATCTGGTACCAGGGTATCAGTCAATGTTGGTGTACCTTCTTGTTCTTTCATCCAAGGAACAAGACATTATCCCCCATTGTACATGGCCTTAAGCTACTTAATAAAAGCTGAGCTAAGAGTAAGCCTCATATTTCCATGAAGTCTACACCACACTTCTCCCAGCCTCGTCTAGACAAGTATGCTGTTTACTGAGGAGTGTGGTCTTATCCACTTAAGAAGTGAAAAGACAAAACAAATGGGAAGAGTTTGATGATGTACGTTCCATTCCCTCTTCAACTGGGCCAGCTTCTCCATTGGCTATTCCTAGCATTGCCCACCTCAAGCTAGACCGGATCGAAACTGAATTGTTAGAAGGACATTCACCGTAGTGTTTGCATCAGAGGAGGGTTATTAAAAGTGTCATGACTGTCCTTTGAGGATCAGAATGGGCAGATAAGACTGGTGGGGGGGGGTGACAGAATCCAGGCCTCTCTCTCTCCCACAGAGATGAGAGCGGGAGCTGCTGGATGGTCACCTTCACACCCTGCTGTAAATCTCTGGAGGGGGGAACTTTCTCTCTCTACCCTTTAGTATTGGGAATGGAATGTCTTTTGTCTAAAGAGACTTCTGCATGCCAGAAACTCTGGTCAATGAGTAGATGTCGAAAACAAATGTCATACTGCTTTTCATTTTGTGATGTTATTAAAAACTGTATGAACCAAATACCGTAACGTAGGAAGGAAACCCCCACCGGCGGTCGAGTTTCCATCCAATATGTTGTCTATGTGATATGAAAATGGGTGTAACTATTTTTGTTAAGACAGGAATGTGATTTTAGTTTAAGATGGTTTAAGATAATTGTTTTTCATATAAACTATGCACAGTGACTAGCCACGCTCAGTATGACGGAACACCCCCGTTGGCCAGAGTGCTTAAAAGGACTCGCTAAGAATTAACATACTCGACCAAAAGAAGTGAGACCATGGTCCACACGTTGAAATGGTTGGAAACACTGAACGTCTCGGAAATGCTGAAACTCTCAACCTCAACACTAGATCAGAAGATAACCTCACCTACCAGACCAGTTAGCTATATGTGGGGAATGATTAGAACTTAGTCTCAACTTAACCTCACCTACCAGACCAGTAAAGCATGGAACGTTAGCTATATGTGGGGAATGATTAGAACTTAGTCTCAACTTAACCTCACCTCCCAGACCAGAAAAACATGGAACGTTAGCTATATGTGGGGAATGATTAGAACTTAGTCTCAACTTAACCTCACCTCCCAGACCAGAAAAACATGGAACGTTAGCTATATGTGGGGAATGATTAGAACTTAGTCTCAACTTAACCTCACCTCCCAGACCAGAAGAAATGTCCCCTCTATCTCTCTCTCCCTCTTTCCCCACCCCCTCTCCATATGTGTAACAAGCCGTCATATCTGGTCAGTCTACTAGGGACTTTTGTCTCATGTAAGTGTATATTCTGTGTTATTTAGTTAGTAAATAAATGATTAAACCACTTTGTGTAGTACTGAATAATCAGCAACGACTGTTCAGAATGAGAACTGATGAGGTAATGATTAATAAGTGACTGTTATGGATATATAACTTATATATATATATATATCTTCTTGAGTTTAATTCGGGAGATGGTAACTCGTTAAACAACTTCTTCCGTTGTGCCCCAAATTCCTAATGAGTTAGTTGTTACATGATTCATTTAAATCTGGTAACAATTAAACATAGATAGGGGATTGAATAAATAACAGTCATCAGATTAATGAAATTCACATCACAACAAAAGTGACATTACATAATAAAAACATCAACAATACAAAAGCATAACAAACACTGCTTAGGGTGGGTGTTGTTAAGAGAGTTTAATCAAGCCATTTATCCAAAAGCTCAGAACAGGATCAGGTTAGGAACAGATGTTGGTCATTACAATTCACAGGAAATACAAAACAAAATTACAAGCATCAGTTGGATATCTCAAAGCATTACAAAAGGGATCATCGAATAGGATCCATGGATCCACCCTGGGATCAAACAGACTCCCACACACACAAACACAGTTCCTGACAGGGTCAAGAAAGACCTGGGTTCAAATACTATTTTAACTCCTTAAAATACTTTTAGCGTCTGCTTTAGTCTGCCTTGAGTTCCAGTTGGGCAGGGCTTTCACTTTTGAGACTACTCTATTGGCTCCATTGCGCCAGGCAAGCTCAATCAAACCCAGCTGAAGCATTTGAAATGATTTTAGATAGTATTTGATCCAGGTCTGGGTAAAAAGACACCAGTGAACCTGAGCGGTGCTCCATCAAGCTGGCGGGAGGAGTTCAGCTCTTAGAAGCTTTTGGGTTCTGAATCATAAACAGTTGTTGTTCTGTACTTTTAACATTCTTCAGGCTATCGGGTCCTAGTCCTGACAAAGTCACTCAATAGACCCCGTATTTAAGTTGACTTATTTTGCGGTCATGGAGTTCAGTTTCATGGTGCCTGCACATAGACATTCATTTATCCATCAAATTAGTCTAATAAGGTCTTCCCCTTTTTGAATAATACGGATTACCAATCAGCTTTGACAGGTAACAAATTGGCTTTAGTTCCTGAGGTTAAACCAGTTTTGTCTTCGTTTTTTGGTGATATCTTTCTAATTTCTTAAAATATATATGACATCACCATGCAGATTCCCATGAACTAGTTTCAAACCAGAATCAACTAATGAAAGGCCCAAAAAAATACAGGTGAAACCAAGACAAGAATGTACAACAGAAAGAGATAACTCCAGGTTGTAAAAGGATCCATGGCTCAACAGTGAACATTCATATCAGTCAATAACAGTAGCCCATTGCTGCAGTCAAATTACCTAGTTGCATCATTGGTGGAATGTTATTCATATTTTAATTAATAATAAATAAATAAAAATTTAACTGCAAATCTGGTGTTTCTATGTCAAACGGTTTTGTTATATTTCAGTCTTCTGTGATGTATATAAAGTGTAATATTGGGATGCAAACTCAAGATTGAATACATTTCAACTCTATATCTGACATGGTACAGGTGTCTTCTTTTTTAAAGCCCATAACCGTGTGTGTGAGGTGTATACTTTGGTTTCAAAATAGATTTGTTTAAGACTATCAAGAAACACTGACCCTGATTTAGCCAACTGCAGTAAAAGGTTAAAGAAGGATTTTTAAGCATCGAGACTGTTGAGATGTGGATTTTAGTGTGTGTGCCATTCAGAGGGTGAATGGGCAAGACAAAAGATTGAAATGCCTTTGAACGGGGTATGGTGGTAGGTGCCAGGCGCACCGGTTTGAGTGTGTCAAGAGCTGCAATGCTGCTGTTTTTTTCATGCTCAACAGCTTCCCGTGTGTATCAAGAATAGTCGACCCTCCAAAGGACGTGTTCCTAATGTTTTGTACACCCAGTGTATATTTCCACACTATGAGGCTGGAATAATACTGTGAAATTGTGAAAATTATGACAATTCCCTTTTAGTGGAAGAGCTGTTTGAAAAGACAGGCTGAAATGTAAGCCTGTTTTGGTGGGATTACCAGGCAGTCGATTAGTTAATAGACCAATAAGAAACAGTTCCAAACTTCTCTGCCAATAACAGCTAGTTTCCCCCTCCCCACTCAGACCACTCCCACATAGTCCTAAAATCTTGCTTGAGAAATGACTCTTTGCTAAGAAACTATTTGTTTCTTTTAACCAAAACAAATCACAGTAAGGTACTTGACTGTCACCCAGAAATTATTTGATATTCTATTTTTTTTTAAACGGCTACATTGGACCTTTAAGATTTAAAAAAAAATGTTGAACCTGTTTATCCTTTTTTAAACTTTGATCAGTGCAGAAAAAAATTACATTCTGCACGAGGCAACAGAGAGTTAGGGATCATATATTTGAAATACAAAACACTTATCACACATCTGAAGGCAACTCCATTACTCTGATGTAGAAAACAACGTACAATTTCCTGAAAGAACAGAAAGAGGTGACAATTAAATTCAAACAAATAGATAAAAACAAAAAGCTAATACTGGCTCTTTTACAATAATTTTGTTCATTCAATTTTGACAGGCAAAACACTGACATTTTCACTCGTGGCAGATGTTTTAGCAGCACATTCCAATGATGTTTAAAATGTGAAAGAATCTCATCCACGATGCACACAACCAAATCATTCCGAAATGAAAAACAAAAACTGCTCAAATTACTTTAATCTGGGATTGAATTCAAATATGCAAAGGTCAAAAGATGTTTGTCCTCTCTGAAGTTGTTTCAAGGCATGGGAGGATTGCATATTGTTGAGACAGTTCAGACCACATTCTGCAACCTATTGGATCACCGTCTCAAACTACCATTCTCCTCTCTGAACCAATGAGGAAGTCACTCCCAATCCCCAGAGTGAAGCAGAGCTGGACAGCATAACGGAGCTGGACTTGAACTCTCTCTTCAATACAGTGTACCAACTTCAACACATAACTGTTGAAACATACAGTACATTTTGTTTTAGATGACAACTGATAAACAAATAGTGCCAAGCGGACTGAAATGTGCACTGCACTGGGTTGCCATATCAATTTATCTACATCCCTCGTCACCAGCTCAAATGAGAGGCTTTGGGATTTAGCATTTAGCATATCACAGAGAGATCGAGAGAGAGCGAGACAAACAAGGCAATGTGGGCTCAACTATTCTCACTGTACCGCAACAGTTATCCACACACACACATCTGGGTCCAGGTGGCGCTTGCTACGCCAGGATAGTGGGTTCAATTCCCGGGACCGCCCATACTTCAAATGTATACATGACTGTAAATCGCTTTGGGTGAAAGCGTCCGCTAAATTACATATATTATCTGAACTCCGACGACACGACGCAGCATCTTGAATTCTACATAAACCCATATAGGATAAGGATTAGCCGAGATAAATGGGTTTTCCTACTCTATAGTATATTATATTATTTATGTTGGATTATGTACAATATTATGGGCTAGAGCTGTCTTTGTAAAGAAGGAGTGAGAGAATCCTAGTCAAAGACTCTCCACACCCAATGGAGGTCCATGCAAGGCATTTAGGTTATAGTTCCCCACCATGGACTATCCACAGGTAAAATGGCTAACAACTAAAGACTCAGAAATCAGGAAAATTGGTAGCCTAACAATCATACCAGTCTCTCCCAAAATACATCCAAGTAAGGGTGCTGACATATGACATTTATTCCAATTTTCCCCGTGAAATCTCCCGAATCATTACTCTCTCTTAAAAATACCTGATACACAACTTTAAAATGGCTCCAGTTTTAGATATATTTATGAGTTAAGCATAGAGTATATTTGGAATGAAAGCACACACACACACGTAAATGGATCAATTCAATCATTCACCTGTACTGTACCACAACTATGACCATATAAGTAGCACATATGCTTTGAAGCTCTAACTGAAATAAAATGTAAAATAAAACATTTAAATGACATTTTATTGTGGTACTAACAATCACAGAACAATTAGCCCAATGACTTTAAGCCAAAGCCTCTTTGCGCTACACCAATCTCAAACCACACCCAAATCAGTTATCCAGTGTAAATGTAGCTTTCAATGCCATTCATTCGCAAAGAAGCACATTCCAGGAGAATGTCATAAACTTTGGTACATCACAAGAAAAAAAAAATGACATCAAATCTAAGCAAATTGAAACAAAAACAAAAACAGATCACAATCTGCCAAAACCATAAGTCAGACATTAGTCCCTCAAATTAAGACTGAACACAAAAATAAACCATGGTACTTTAGAGGTGTATCTTTGAAACAAATCAAACTCTCTGATTTCCTCACCTTGCTCTTCCTCTTCTTGTCCCCTCCAAAGAAGTTCCCAATTTGATCCATAAGGCCAGGGGCCTTCTTTTTCCTTCCCAGGCTAGACAGTCCAGAGGAGCTTGCAGTTGCCATGTCGGTGGTTAGGGTTGGGTAATGCTGCTAGTATCTCTGTAAGTGGGGTTCGGTCTCTCAGGTAAGAGCGAAGGGGGTATTAAAGATCGAGAAAGGGAGGGCAAAGAAACAAACTTAGTCTAGATCCTGATCCTCTGAACCGCACTCTGATCCCGCTCCGCTGTGCTCTTGGATGGTCTGTAGCTCATCCGATTCAGAAGGGCGGTCTTTGAAGGTGTTGTCCTCACGGCCCGGGGCATCTCGGGAGAAGAGGCGGACCAGGTGGGGGCGTGGCGTGGCGCTATCGTCAGCATCAGCTGTGCTGGCCTCGTTCCAGGAGCTGCTGGGCCCCTCAGTGCCCGTGGAGTCAGTCGCCGCCGACGCCTTCTCAGAGGGGCAGCCATTGTTCGGGTTCACATCTGCCTCACCCAGGCCTGCGCAGAAACAACAAGGGTTATCTATTGGACCATGGGGCCTGCACAATGAGTCCCTTTGACAGGACCCTGCCCTTTCTGCCAGAGAAACTCAACAGAGAAGCGATCCTGAGTGACATGCCCTGTAATAGATCTAGAACACAGATCAAATGCATAGCTAGGAGATTATTGCACCTGGGAAAACCATACATTGTTAGCAAGGGACATTACCTACGGTACTATCAAAACAGTTTCATTGTCTCCTCCCTCAGTCCATGCCAAAAGTTCCTTACAGTTCTAATACTGTATAAAAGTAACATAGCACACACATATCCTTCCCCAAACCCCCACAAGCCCAATAACTCTCTTGGAATTATAATGGCATACTTTCCACATTCCTGTACAGGAATACTTTCACCAGGTAAGTTCACTGAGAACACATTCTCATTTATAACAATGACCCTGGGAATAGTTACAGGGGAGAGGAAGGGCGATGAATGAGCCAATTGGAGGCTGGTGATGATTAAGTGGCCATGATGGTATGAGGGCCAGATTGTGAATTTAGTCAGGACACAGAGTGTTAACATCCCTACTCTTAAGATAAGTGCCATGGGATCTTTAGTGACCACAGAGAGTCAGAACACCTGTTTAATGTCGCATTTGAAAGACGGCACCCCTAAATGTCCCCAATCACTGCCCTGGGGCATTAGGAAATATATATATTTTAGACCATAAGGAAAGAGTGCCTCCTACTGGCCCTCAACACCAGATCCAGCAGCATCTGGTCTCGCGTCCAGGAACAACCCTGCTTAGCTTCAGAGCCAGGCCAGCAGATGGATGCAGGGTGGTACTCATATCCCGAGGTCAGTCATTTGTCATTGAATGTCCAACGCTGACACACTAATTCACATTCCATTTGTTTTCTACATGTGCGAATGGACACTCTGGCCATCAGTGGGACGCTGAGATCTACGGCATTAACTGTACCTTATCCCTTCTGACAGAAGCCACCATGCTAGCTAGCTCCCGGAGCACAGGGCATGCAGCGCAGCGCTCCCCGAAGAACAATGTAGACACTATACTGGACGAAATGGTGTAGGAAAAAACAACAGTGGAATCCGCATGCTAATATTTCCTCAACAGTGGTCTATTGTCAGAGCCGCATAGTTATTTATGTGGGACAAGGAGGCCAGTGTCACTAAAATAACTCCTATAAGTATGGATTTTCAACCCGATGCACAGTGACACTTATCTGACGCCTGAGCAACTGCAAGGCAGGCGTTGGTTTGAGCCGGTTTGAGCAGACCATTGGGTTCGAGAAAGACCTCAACAATAACTCAAAATGGATCAACAAGGCGTTCAGATGGAAGGATATCACAGCATTTAGAATAAAACATTAAAACAAAAAAAAAAAAACATGTAATTGCAATTTGGAGAACCAAACCGAACTTCCAGATCTGGATCTACTGACAAATTTTCCTATTCTATGATCAAAGAGACGCATACATCTGAGTACAAATAAAGCACGGACGCTGAGACTGTTAGAGTTGTGTGAATGATGTACATGGAGGTAGAGCCATACTGCTAGAGTCAGCTACAACGACAAATCACAGGCACTTGAACTGGCAACACTGAAATGAAATATCTACCATGAAAGCAGGTTCTCTGTAGCGGAAGCCATTTACTTACTAAAACAAATTGCTCTTAGATATGATTGTGTAAAAGGATGAAAGGATGGCTGGTCTCAACCGAAGCTCAAAGCCCATTGGGGAACCAGGATGCCACCAGCACATCTTTCCTTATTTCTCTAGGAGTCACTAAGACCTTGATACCTTCCCAGTGAACAAATCACAGAACCAAACATCCCTTGTCACCTTGGTGAAAGGCAACTATAATTGCGATCCTACACCTCACAACATGGAATATGAGAGACTAGAAGAGCAGGACAGAGAAAATAAAGATCAGGAGAGAGAGAGAGAGAGAGAGAGAGAGAGAGAGATTCATTGATATAGAATGAAAAGGAAGGAGAGAGAATGAGAGAGAGGATGAGAGAGATATTTCCCCAGTAGACGTGGTTGAGGTTTGTGCTGCTGTGACAATGCTATAAAGACATAGTGATTTGATGTTATAAAATGATGATGAAAGCAGTGCCTGTGCTCTGGTGTTCCAGCAGCTCCCCAATATGAGCAAACTGTTCAGACTTATTTCCTCCCGGCAGTGGCCCTGTTATGTTACAGAGCCATCTCGCTCCATCACCTCCATCACCAACTACCATCAAAAACACTAACTCAGCAAAACAAAACTACTAGCGCTGCTCTGATAAGCCCTTTCCACTGCACTTACAGTATGATGACAAGTCACCTCGCATCTTGTATGCTTGGCAAACACAACCAAAAAAACGCTGAATAATCTGTCTAACCCCTTTTCCTTCTCCCTCGCTCTGTGACTCTGGGAAAGGTAATCCATAGGTGCGGTTATCTAGGTGTGTGTTACATGCTTTGACATTGAAACACCTCTGCAGATTGAAACTCCAACAAACGTACAGTTTTATAGTTTTGCATTGCCCATCTAAAAATAATAATACAGTTATGAATAAAGTTTATAACGATAAATAGTCATCTTGATATTAGACTGCGTTTAAAAAATGTCTAAACACATCTGACTGACTTTGATTTTGAGGTGGAATACCCCTTTAGTGCTTCGTCTTTGGTTCCCTGACAGCAATACTGCGACAGAGACCTGAACAGGACTCTCGGTCTCCATTAGGCTCGGCCACTAGTTGCAGGTGCAATCAGAATCTGTCTGCACCGGGCCACCGTCTCCACTTCATCCTAATAACACATATCGTCAGTCATTCAATCATCAGGGCGGGAACGCTGATTAAATAAAGTCTCTCTCACACACTCTCCCTGGCAAGTAAGTTAAGAGCACGGTTCCCTCCACAGATAACCGAGCTTAATCTCACTCCGTTTTCTATTGGGAAACGCTGTGAGTCGCATGCTCAGGACAAGTGTAGCGCATCGCCACGCCGCCGTTCAACAATTGTGAACGATTACATTTCATGAACTACATTGCTGTAAGACACCGAGTTGTGTCACAAACGTCAGCCCCACTTTATACGCAATGTACTGTACATTGTAAGGCCCTAACGAAGTGGCACTGGAATGTCGAAAGCAGGCCCAAAGCAAAAACCCTACAAATAAACATTTTGCGTCATCTTTGGGGAAAACAAGACTCAAAGAGCCTAAAAAAAAAGCCAGATGAAAAGTGAGATACAGGGATCGAAAGAGAGAGAGAGAGAAAAAGAGGCAGTTTATCCACAGCGTGCCCCTTCATTACATTAACACAGCCATGCTTACCCCTCTCCTCAAGCAAAGATGCAGTAGCAGAGATAGCGGGGGATGATAAAACACTGGTGCTTGTCAACAACATGAAAGGGAAATGAATGGGCGGGCCGACGCAGAACACTGAAGGGGGGGTAGAAAGGTCTCTACAGAGCTGCTCGGGGTTTTGCAATGTAACACGCTACGCTCACTTTTCTTGATCTCTTGCTCTTCCGATGAGAACATCTAATGAGGCTCTCACGGGCAACGTGTCTGTCACAGGGCAGGCTGAGGCAGGCACAGGGCCTGGCTGGAGACAGATGATAGGCCTTGGTTGAAATGGTTGAAAAGCACACAGCCACTCATCGTGTCACAGTACATATTCTCTTGGGAGACGGACCACTTCAAAATCAGGCATGTTATTGATCTACACTCTTAGAAGAAAAAAAAAAGGTGCTATCTAAAACCAAAACGGCTTCTTCGGCTGTCTCCATACCCTTTAAAGTCGGAGAAGCCTTTAAAAGAATCCCATTTGGTTCCATGTGGAACCCTTTCCAAAGAGGGTTCCACCTGGAACCAAAAGTGGTTCTCCTATGGAGATGGCCGCAGAACCCTTTTGGAAGCCTTTTTTCTAAGAGTGTACTTTAAATATGTGCTTATTTACCAAGCTATGACTAATCCATAACAAGAAGCTCTGTAGTGCCCGAGTGAGAGGAGAAGAAGGAGAAGCGACAACCCACAGTGACAAACAGACAAGAGAGGAGAGGGAAAAAATGCAGCGAGTGGGCCTTGGATCTCAATCTCTCTCCTTTCCCCTCATGGGCCCCTGTAGTGCAGAGGACGGTTTAGCCTTCTGGTGGACCAGCGTCTGTAACGACAACAAGGAGCCAGCTAGGATCCACCCATAGTGGTGGGACCCAGGCACGGGAAATATTCCTCTAAGAAGCAGCTATGTGGCCCTTGACCAGACCACCCACCCAGGAGTAAAAAACTGCCACCACCCACTCTGTCACAGCATTCATCATGGATCCCGGACCTCCGCCCACAGGCCCCGGGGAGAATGACCCTCTGTCTTCAGACTCGTCAGGCATTCATGGACAGGCTGTCCTCCGGAGATTTCTCAGTGGCAGATAGAGGGGATGCTACAGATGCTAAACCCCTTATTTTTTGCCTCGGCCCTTGAACCGCCAAGCCCCTTGCATGACTTCTGTGATCTTCACTTCCTACAACTGCTCATTCCAAATGTGGAATCATTTGTACGTCAGAAATAACAGCTCAACCAAACCTGTGTACGCACTTAGAAAAACTGAGAACCCTTTTTGGTGTGAGGTTCAACCCTTTCGGGTTCCATGTAGAACCCTTTCCACAGAGGGTTTTTGGTTCAGCTTTTACCTGGAACCAAAAAGGGTTCTCCTATGGGGAACAATGAAAGCATGTATGTGATATCAGCTTTTACCCAGGACAAAATTGATGATAAAAATGTGTCAGTGGTAGTGCCAATCTTCACTATTCAGCATGCACTCAGTGTTGAGGTTTACATCGTAATCTAATCTAGTCCCAGTGAGGCTGGCACCACTGCCAGCGATGATGGAACCTCAACTCTTCTGTCAACACCGGCCAAAGCTTTTCGCACTGATCTGTTTACTGGCAAAGAACATCTCACTCAGAGCATTATCTCTCTCTCTCAAGACTCTTTTTCTTTCAGTATTTTACTCCGTCTCGTTTACTCTCTTTCATTCTCCCTGTCTCTCTCTCCCTCGCTGTCTTTTACTCGCTCTCTCTCTCTCTCTCTCATGGGGTTTCTAGCCCATAATCTCTCCCCTCTCAAGTAAAAGGTGTTAGGTAACAACAGCACAGAACAGGACAGAGCAGGCAGATACAGCATCAACAGGTTGCTATTGATCAATCCACAGTGTGTGTGTGTGCGTATGTACAGGGACTTTTGCCTTGCCATCTCCTAGACAAGACAGCTGTTTGCGGTGTGAATGTGGGCTAACGCAGCCTCCATTAACAGTATGCCCATAGAATACACTAGTTAGTTTCCTCTCCCATCACCATTGTTCTGGATCAATGGCAAACTTAAACGGAACAGGAGTAAATCCAGTCGGTGACAATGAATTTTGTTACGCCCCGAGCACAATCCACCATTATCCTGCTTTAGATGAACATATAAAAACGTGGGCTTTCGTCTAATTGCTTCATTTCTTCTTGCTTCATTCCATTTCCTCTTTACGTCATGTTTTATTCTTTAAAGTCTAAGATGTTGGGGGAGGAGGGGGTGCTACGCTGACATATGGAGTTGTTTTAAGAAGGTCAAATCACATTTTCAATTTAAGGACCTCTTTAGGTAATAAAAATAGTATAAATAAAAATATAGGATGTTGTCCTTGATTACTAAAGCCCATAGAAAAGCATTGAATAACATATTCCTAAATGGCAAAAAGGACAGTCAAAAAATGAACCATAAGAAACAAGGTTTTGAAGTTTCTGTTCTAAATCTAGGAGAGTGCAAAGCTGTCAACAAGACAGCTTGAACACTTTTTTTCATTACTACATTATTCCATATGTGTTATTTCATAGTTTTGATGATTCACTATAGTTCTACAATGTAGAAAAAGGAAAGAATTAAGAAAATACCTGGTGTGAGCAGGTGTCCAAACTTTTGACTTATATACAGTTGAAGTCGGATGTTAACATAAACTTTAGCCAAATACATTTAAACTCAGTTTTTCACAATTCCTGACATTTAATCCTAGTGAAAATTCCCTGTCTTAGGTTAGTTAGGATCACCACTTTATGTTAAGAATGTGAAATGTCAGAATAATAGTAGATATAATTATTTATTTAAGCTTTTATTTCTTTCATCACATTCCCAGTGGGTCAGAAATGTACATACACTCAATTAGTATTTGGTAGCATTGCCTCTGAATTGTTTATCTTGGGTCAAATGTTTCGGGTAGCCTTCCAAAAGCTTCCCACAATAAGTTGGGTGAATTTTGGCCCATTCCTCCTGACAGAGCAGGTGTAACTGAGTCAAGTTTGTAGGCCTCCTTGCTCGCCCACGTTTTTTTTCAGTTCTGCCCACAAATTTTCTATGGGATTGAGATCAGGGCTTTGTGATGGCTACTCCAATACCTTGACCTTGTTGTCCTTAAGCCATTTTGCCACAACTTTGGAAGTATGCTTGAGGTCATTGTCCATTTGAAAGACCCATTTGCGACCGAGCTTCAACTTCCTGACTGATGTCTTGAGATGTTGTTTCAATATATCCACATCATTTTCTCTCCTCATGATGCCATCTATTTTGTGAAGTGCACCTGTCCCTCCTGCAGCAAAGCACCCCCACAACATGATGCTAACATCCCCGTGCTTCACGGTTGGGATGGTGTTCTTTGGCTTTCAAGCCTCTGTAACGGATGTGAAATGGCTAGCTAGTTAGCGGTGGTGTGCGCTAATAGCGTTTCAATCGGTGACGTCACTTGCTCTGAGACCTTGAAGTAGTGGTCCCCCTTGCTCTGCAAGGGCCGCGGCTTTTATGGAGTGATGGGTAACGAAGCTTCGTGGGTGACTGTTGTTGATGTGTGCAGAGGGTCCCTGGTTCGAGCCCGGGAATGGGCGAGGGGACAGACTAAAGTTGTACTGTTACATTGATGCTGTTGACCCGGATCACTGATTGCTGCGGAAAAGGAGGAGATCAAAATGGGGGTGAGTGTACCTTGAGTGCTCTGAGATCTTGAAGTAGTGGTCCCCCTTGCTCTGCAAGGGCCGCGGCTTTTGTGGAGTGATGGGTAACGAAGCTTCGTGGGTGACTGTTGTTGATGTGTGCAGAGGGTCCCTGGTTCGAGCCCGGTTATGGGCGAGGGGACAGACTAAATTTATACTGTTACACCTCCCCCTTTTTCCTCCAAACATAACGATGGTCAATATGGCCAAACAGTTCTATTTTTGTTTCATCAGACCAGAGGATATTTCTCCAAAAAGTACGATCTTTGTCCCCATGTGCAGTTGCAAACCGTAGTCTGGCTTTTTTTAATGGTGGTTTTGGAGCAGTGGCTTCTTCCTTGCTGAGTGGCCTTTCAGGTTATGTCGATATACAGTGAGGCAAAAAAGTATTTAGTAAGCCACCAATTGTGCAAGTTCTCCCACTTAAAAAGATGAGAGAGGCCTGTAATTTTCTTCATAGGTACACTTCAACTATGACAGACAAAATGAGAAAAAAAATCCAGAAAATCACATTGTAGGATTTTTTATTAATTTATTTGCAAATTATGGTGGAAAATAAGTATTTTTAAGTGGGAGAATTTGCACAATTGGTGGCTGACTAAATACTTTTTTGCCCCACTGTAGATACTTTTGGACCTGGTTCCTCCAGCATCTTCACATGGTCATTTGCTGTTGATGAACCAGACTTGTGGAGGTCTACAATTTTGTTTCTGAGATCTTTGCTGATTTCTTTTGATTTTCCCATGATGTCAAGCAAAGAGGCACTGAGTTTGAAGGTAGGCCTTGAAATACATCCACAGGTACACCTCCAATTGACTCAAATGATGTCAATTAGCCTATCAGAAGCTTCTAAACCCATGACATAATTTTCTGGAATTTTCCAATCTGTTTAATGTCACAGTCAACTTAGTGTATGTAAACATCTGACCCACTGGATTTGTGATATAGTGAATTATAAGTGAAATAATCTGCCTGTAAACAATTGTTGGAAAAATGACTTGTGTCACACACAAAGTAGATGTCCTAACCGACTTGCCAAAACTATAGTTTGTTAACAAGACATTTTTGGAGTGGTTGAAAAACAAGTTTTAATGACTCCAACCTAAGTGTATGTAAACTTCAACTGTGTGTATATATATATATATAAATCTATATATATATATATTTTTTTATACATATTCATAGAATATATATACTTCCATTCGTAAAAAAAATAATAAATCCGTACCAGTTACCTTCAGACGCATCCCGTGACACTTGTGGGGGTCATAGAGAACACCATTGTGTTCGTTAGAATCTGCCTTTTCCAAGGTGGGATCTCATTCATTTGTGTTTGGACACAACCAGATAGAAGGATTTTGATGGGGATTTGTTTTATTATATGCACTTTAACTTAGAATGACACACCAGTGCGAATCTAGGGGGGTTGGATCCCTGCATTGATTTCGCTAACAGGTTTTACAGATGGGGGTGTTACCAAGTGAGTGTTTTGCTCAAACATACCTTGGGGATATCTCATACTGCAACTTTTCCATGCTAATTCACAAAATGGTGCAAAAAAAATTACGTTAAGCTTTTTGTCCATATGGCTTGATATGACTCTTGTTGTAGATGGAGTCTTTTTAAAAACTCTACTGGCATTACGAAAAAGACATTCCGTTGTATGAGCCACATCAGTTTACATCATTTGAATTCATATTCTACACTACCATGGAAATTGTTGCACCATCATACCAGATAGCCATTACGAATGTACCCATGAGTTTACTAGTCAAATTGCTACGAAGCTTCATCACGTTGTTCAATACGCTATCTGACCACTCGCATTATTACATCATCATCCTGAGTGCTTGTGTCAAGTGGAGAGTCAGAAAAACACCATAAAAACAGACCATCTATACACATCTGAATCTACCATCTGCACTAGTACTGACAGGACAGAAAAACACTGCTCGCTCAATTTCCTGAAGACACTTTATCTTATCACACAGGTCCACGGAAAGTTCAGAAAGCAATCGTCAAAAGCTACGCGATTCGCTCTGGCAAGTTTGTTAGGGAAGAAGCATCAGAAATCTGTCGACTTTTGAGGGGGGGGGGGGGGGGATTTTGGGAATGGGGAAACAGTGGGCTACACTAGGTCCAAATGCTTTCCCAGAGTGATGAATGACAGATGTCCGTTCCTTCCTCTACAATAGCCATCGTCCATCCATCACCAGCTGTTCACACACTCCCTAATTGTCCAGCCAGATGGTCAAGGCAAGATGAGGTGGACCCTGGGACTCTGGACCCACTGATCCACTAACTCACACACATGCGATACACACACAAACTCCCACACAATGCATGTAGCCCCATCACTGAATGAATGACTCAACAAGACATTGCCAACCATTCTCGGCTATATTGTACATTTCACTATCGGCCGCTCTCTCTCTCTCTCTCTGTGGAAGCATTACGTGGACCCAGGTCCTATACCGCACCTGTTGACCAGTCCCTCCAGTGAAGCACACGCTTGGTCAGATGGATATCAACCTAGTATGTGTCCAAAATGGCACTCTATTGCCTGATAGGAGACTCTGGCCAGAAGTAGTGCACCAACTTTATGGGTTAGCAAGTTCACTGTCAAACTACTTCTCACATTTGCTTTAGCTTTTCTCACAGAGACAGAGACAGAGAGAGAGAGAGAGAGAGAGAGAGAAAGAAAAAAAGAAGAAAGAAAAAAGAGAAGAGAAAGAAAGAGAAGAGAAGAGAAAGAAAATACAGAAAGAAAGACAGAGAGATAAAGACAGAGACAGTGAGAGAATCTGAACAATGGTGTCAAAGCAGAGAACACTGGCCCAGTGATGAATGGTGGCTCTCAACAATCAACGCTTTTGAGTGGCGAGGAGCTCTGCTGTGGCAGTGCCAGGGTCTAGTGCCCGCTGTACCAGCTAGTGGTAGCCCCAGCCACCGAGACAAATGCCTGAGCCATCAGCCTCTTTTATATACGGCCTGACATAAGGCACAGCGAAAGACTGTAGCTAAATAATGGCCTGCCCAGCATTTCTATACATGACCCTAAGCATGATGGGATGTTAATTGATTCATTCACTCAGGAACCGCACCTGTGTGAAAGCACCTGCTTTCAATATACTGTACATTGTATCCCTCATGTATTCAAGCGTTTCCATTATTTTGTCAGTTACCTGTAGATATAAAGAGAGAGAGGAACAAAGTACAGGAGAGAGAAAGAGAGACAAAACAGAGGAATTCTCTCCCAGTCTATGTTGTTAAAAGTGCAAGCAGCAAACAATAAACAAATAAAGTACACAGAGCAGGCCCTGTTTTTATCTGGATAAGGTGTCCAACATCCCTCGCAGTCTTGTCTGATAGACAAGAAAACTTTTAACAGGCCCAGAAGAAAATCTAATTCCCTGGCATGTTGTGGTTCACTTTTCATTTTACATCCTGACCCTTGGAGCTTTACAATGGAGTTAGTAACGAACAGACAAACGAGCGATCGACGGATGGAGCGAAGGGAGCCAGGAGCACCCACTCATATCCTCTTCTCCTTCAGCCAGAACAGAAGAGCATAGAGCTCTTAACCCAATCAGCCCTGGGACAGACTAATGCAGTCTGCTGCAGCATAGGCAAGGCAGCAGTACGCCCGTTAGAAAAGGCAGAGGATGGGCCAGGTCACAAATGCAATCAGAACCAAGACGCAAACATGAAATAAGTAATAATTGACTTATGGTGAAATCATTCAATTTTCTTGAAAGAGGCAAGACGGTGGAGATCTTGAACGGAATTGCTTGTTCATAAAAGGTAGAAGACCCATGTCTATTCCTCTATTTTTTCCCTTCTTTTATAGCCAAGACATTCAGCAATTTATTCCAGTTGCTTTTGAATTAAATTCAATATCTGAATCGAGTCATTTTAGCTATTTTGACTTTCCCGGATTTCAAGGTTGACTACTTGAGCACACAGTTTTGGTTTCATAATGTCGGTCCCACAGACTTTGGCCACACTTTCCTTGAGCTTAAAGAGCAAACGCAGTTCAAGTGGATCGAAAAAAATATATACACCCACGTGGCCTGAAACCTTCTCCAGCATGAGAAAACATTCACCTGCATTGGGGTATGCTCAGAGAGCCTCTCACATCCCTGTGACGACCCTTAGGCCTAGACCACCCTGTCCTCAGTGAAAGAGAACCACAGCGACAGCACCACGAGAGATCTTGATTCAAATCTCCCAGCTAATGTTGGTTTAATTCTATTCCGAGAACGAACGGACGGACGGGGGGGGTGGGGGGTGGAGTGACAGACTGACAGGCAGGGAAGAGGGTCAGCTAAGGAAACTCAGACAGGTCAGGAGGATCTGGAGCCAGGGCGGACACAGACAGACCTGGACTGTGGCTGTAGCCTGAGTGTAGGCCCCGGAGCAGACCTAGGTAATGGAGCCATAATGGCCTTTTAACAGCACACAAATGCTGACTGGGGTGTGTTTGCTCAGGACTGGAAAACGAGTGCAAAGTCTGTTAACAGAAAGTGTGGCGTGGATACGTTAGAGACCTTATCGCTTGAGAGGCCTCAGCGACAGGAGAGGTTTGCTGATGCCAACTCAAACAGAACACACCACTAAGCTGGCTCTCACAAACCACTTTAACCATGGCAATTTGGTGGGGAATTCCATATTTTTTACCCTCTGTACCAAGCCGTCAAATTGTTTCGGGCAATGTGCTTGAATGAATGTTCTTTCCTCTCTCGAAGTTGAAGAGAGTTCTAGAAAGAGGCATTTGACAAAATAACAGAGTGCTAACAGCCTGTTAAGAACGGTTTGATATTAACGCCTGATAAAAACAGCACACCATAAAATAGCCTGGACTACAGACTGACACGAGATCAGGATCCATCAAACCTGAATGTTACATACCTGTTGTGTCAGTGCCCTAACAAAGCCCACACTTCTAATATAATAATAACAACAACAACAATAATAGTAATAATATTGGATAATTGGATAATTTGTCTCATTGACATGACATTTTGTTTTGCAAGAGAGAGAGAGCTGTCAATTCAACAATGAAAAGATCAAGCCCCAAAATCTCTCTCTCTGTCCTTTGGCCGATGTTGCTTATCTTAATGAATCAAAAAGCCAACCCAGTGATTTTCTCTATGTTAGGTTGCCACCAGGTGAGTTGCATAAGAACAGCTTTGAAGCGCATCCCTATAAAAAGTTGATGAGGGCTGCAGGGATAATAATTGCATTCGATGTGTCAGGGTAAGTGTCTCCTTTCTTAAATGAGATCAACAACTTTCACCTGCATCGGAACTCTCTCAAATCCCTTAACACTTTATAGCAGAACCTGAGCCGGGCTAACGTTCCAGTTAAAGAAAGAGCTTCCTCATTTTCAACTTTGTACGGTATAAACAAAAGGGTATCATCCCACTCCTAGTCCCTTCCGCCACCTTCCTGAAATCATAATTTGTCACTCGTTGAACGTCACTGGTGGGTGACCATTTTGTGCCTTCCAAAATATGTTTTCCCTCCGTCTCAGAATCGGCAAGGTACACCGACAGACAAATGTTTATGTTTAATAATTGACAAGTTGTGTATAGGTTGTTTGTATGTTGTTCTAGGATCAGGTGATACTATATCTTACCTCCCCAGGTTAAAACAGGGTTCCCTTCAGGTGGGGGGTTTGAAACAACCGATTTTTGATTGGAGAGCCTAGACCGACACAGCATTGACCAATGACAAGTGTTTAACTCATGGGACATGAATTGGCTGCAGGTGGATCTCTAGTTACGGATCAATCTAAATGCTGTGCACTGTAACATCCCCAGCTGATAACAAGGTGCATTATTGAGGATGAAAGGATACCTGCCAATAACAGAACATCTCACTGTCAGGTACATGAATACAGACTCACCTGCATGCACACGCGCACATGTGCACAGGGGCGAATGTAAGCAAGAATGCGCAAGCACCAACTCACACACACACAAACAAAAACAAAACACACTAGATCAGTCAATAATCCCAGTTACATGCCACATCTCATGCTTCTTGACCTGTAGTTAACCTTGTTCCCCAACCCTGAATCCCTCCCTCCGCCCATCTCCTCTCCTCTCCTCCTCTCCTCCACACACACCGAGAGACAGAGAAAATGGCTTTTCTATTGATCTGGTGCTCATTGTAACCAAGGCACACTGAGCTTTCATATCTTGTTCTGCTACTTGGGGGCACTCTCTACCTTTCCTCTCCCTCCCTGCTCTCTCACTTCCTTCCCTCCGCTCATTCCTGGCCTCTTTCTCTGTCTCCCTGCCCAATCTCCCTTCCCTCTCTAACGTACAGCTCTCTATTACCTGGTTCTCTTTGCGTTCTCTACCTTTTCTCGCCCTCTTCCCCCTCTGTCTTCCCTCCCTCCCTTACTAATCTTCTCCTCCTTCTCTCAATGAGAGACGTGACGAAAGCCCTAAGACCTTCCTTTGCACTGTGCCACACGATAAGCACTAGGGTCATCATTACCCTTACAGAATAACAGGCAGGGGCCTTCTCCGTCCCCTGCCTACCTCACACCTCTCCCCATTAATTAGTGTTGTCTTTGTGTCTCCATGTGTATGGTGATCAGAGGCAGTGGTGCGCCACAGGGGTCAGCTTTGAGCTGCTTGTTTGTTGTTCGGCTCCCAGTCGATACGGTGTTCCAGGGGTGTGCTCATGTGCAGGAACACAAAGAACATTTCTCCAACGCCACGGGTGCAACAGCCAGACCTCAGCTCTTTTAATCAGAACTGATAAATGGTGAAAAGGGGGAGAGAATGACCGTTTGCTGTTCAATTCACAGTGTCTGGTGTGTTGTGACTGAGGCTTTTGATTCAGGATTTGATAGAGGATCAATTAGATGACATTCCATCCGATTGTGTCTGGTTAAACATATGCTGAAATATGTCGAGGCTACCTTACATTCGCATTTTTCGTTTGATCGTTAGGCGAAGCCATTGTATGAGGGATAAAGGGGGTTCTCAAAACATATTGTTTTATCTTGCGATAAATATGTACAGTTGAAGTTGGAAGTTGACATAAACCTCGGTCAAATACATTTCAACTCAGTTTTTCACAATTCCTGACATTTAATCCTAGTAAAATTCCCTGTCTTAGGCCAGTTAGGATCACCACTTTAATTAAGAATGTGAAATGTCAGAAAAATAGTAGAGAGAATGGATTTATTTCAGCTTTAATTTCTTTCATCACATTCCCAGTGGGACAGAGGTTTGCATACAATCAATTAGTATCAATTAGTATTTGGAAGCATTGCCTTTAAATTGTAACTTGGGTCAAACATTTCAGGTAGCCTTCCACAAGCTTCCCACAATAAGTTTGGCCCATTCCTCCTGACAGAGATGCTGTAACTGAGTCAGGTTTGTAGGCCTCCTTGCACACACACACACACACTTTTTCAGTTCCGCACACAGATTTTCTATGGGATTGAGGTCAGGGCTTTGTGATGGCCACTCCAATACCTCGACTTTGTTGTCCTTAAGCCATTTTGCCACAACTTTGGAAGTATGCTTGGGGTCATTGTACATTTCCCCAAAAAGTATGATCTTTGTCCCCATGTGCAGATGCAATCCGTAGTCTGGCTTTTTTATGGCGGTTTTGGAGCAGTGGCTTCTTCCTTGCTGAGGGGCCTTTCAGGTTATGTCAATATAGGAGTCGTTTTACTGTGGATATAGATACTTTTGTACCCGTTTCCTCCAGCATCTTCACAAGGTCCTTTGCTGGTTTTATGGGATTGATTTGCACCAAAGTACGTTCATCTCAAGGAGACAGAACACATCTCCTTCCTGAGCGGTATGACAGCTGCGTGGTCCCATGGTGTTTATACTTGCGTACTATTGTTTGTACAGATGAACGTGGTACCTTCAGGCATTTGGAAATTGCTCCCAAGAATGAACCAGATTTGTGGAGGTCTACAATTCTTTTCTGAGGTCTTGGCTGATTTCTTTTGATTTTCCCATGATGTCAAGCAAAGAGGCAGTGAGTTTGAAGGTAGGCCTTGAAATACATCCACAAGTACACCTCCAATTGACGTCTTGTGTCATGCACAAAGTAGATGTCCTAACCGACCTAACCGACTCCTAACAAACTATAGTTTGTTAAACAAGAAATTTATGGAGTGGTTGAAAAAACGAGTTTTAATGACTCCCACCTAAGTGTATATAAACTTCCGACTTCAACTGTATGAATGAGTGAAGCAGACTTAGATTTTCTACATTGAAAGATACACTACATCACCAAAGGTATGTGGACACCCATTGAAATTAGTGGATTCGGGCTTTTTCAGCCATGCTCGTTGCTGACAGGTGTATAAAATTGAGCACACAGCCATGCAATCTCCATAGACAAACATTGGCAGTAGAATGGCCCGTACTGAAGAGCTCAGTGACTTTCAACGTGGCACTGTCATAGGATGCCAACTTTCCAAAAAGTCAGTTCATAAAATTTCTGCCGTGCTAGAGCTGCCCCAGTCAACTGTAAGTGCTGTTGTTGTGAAGTGGAAACGCCTAGGAGCAACAACGGCTCAACCGCGAAGTGGTAGGCCACACAAGCTCACAGAACGCGACCGCCGTGTGCTGAAGTGGGTAGCGTGTGAAAAATCATCTGTCCTTGGTTGCAACACCCCCTAAGGAGTTCCAAACTGCCTCTGGAAGCAAAGTCAGCACAATAACTGTTCGTTGGGAGCTTCATGAAATGGGTTTCCATGGCCGAGCAGCCGCACACAAGCCTAAGATCACCATGCGCAATGCCAAGTGTCAGTTGGAGTGGTGTAAAACTCGCTGCCATTGGACTCTGGAGCAGTGGAAACGCGTTCTCTGGAGTGATGAATCTGGGTTTGTGTGGATGCCAGGAGAACACTACCTGCCCCAATGCAGTGCCAACGGTAAAGTTTGGTGGAGGAGGAATAATGGTCTGGGGCTGGTTTCATGGGTCGGGCTAGGCCCCTTAGTTCCAGTGAAGGGAAATATTTATGCTAAAGCATACAATGACATTGTAGACCATTTTGTGCTTCCAGCTTTGTGGCAACAGTTTGGGTAAGGCCCTTTCCTGTTTCAACATAACAATGCACCTGTGCACAAAGGTCCATACAGAAATGGTTTGTCGAGATCGGTTTGGAAGAACTTGACTGGCCTGCACAGAGCACTGACCTCAACCCCATCGAACACCTTTGTAATTGGAACGCCGACTGCGAGTCAGGCCTAATCGCCCAACATCAATGCCGACCTCACTAATGCTCTTGAAGCTGAATGGAAGCGACGTTACAATATCTAAGCCATCCCAGAAGAGTGGAGGCTGTTATAGCAGCAAAGGGGGGACCAACTCCATATTAATGCCCATGATTTTGGAACGAGATGTTCGACAAGGAGGTCTTTGGCCATGTAGTGTAGGTTTCATCCATTACACATGGGATCTAAATGACATATACAAAACCATTAAATTCAAGTAGGAAAAATGCAATTGTAAAAAAAAAATATATATATAAAGTAGATGACGAGACATCTTGTTTCTTCTCATTGAATAAAACTTAAATTACAGACTGATGTACAGTATCAGCCAAAATATTTGTCCAATCTACACATTCCAGGGTTTTTCCTTTATTTCAATTAACAGGTGTGCCTTGTTAAAAGTTCATTTGTGGAATTTCCTTCCTTCTTAATGCATTTGAGCCAATCAGTTTTGACACAGTAGGGGTGGTGTACAGAAGATAGCCCTATTTGGTAAAAGACCATGTCCATATTATGGCAAGAACAGATCAAAAAAAGCGAAGAGAAACGACAGTCCATCATTACTTGAAGACATGAAAGTCAGTCAATCCGTAAAATTTCAAGAACTTTGAATGTGTTTCAAGTGCAGTCGCAAAAACCATCAAGCGCTATGATGAAATTGGTTCTCATGAGGACC
The DNA here is from genome assembly GCF_057628025.1 of Oncorhynchus mykiss. NCBI lineage: Eukaryota > Metazoa > Chordata > Actinopteri > Salmoniformes > Salmonidae > Oncorhynchus > Oncorhynchus mykiss. The sequence goes on from NC_143024.1 coordinate 43,062,677, forward strand.
GCCACAGGAAAGGAAGGCCCAGAGTTACCTCTGCTGAAGAGGATAATTTCTTTTCAATGTTACAATTAACCTTTATTTAACTAGGCAAGTCAGTTAAGACCAAATTCTTATTTATAATGATGGCCTACATCGGCAAAACCTGGACGACGCTGGGACAATTGTGAGCCGCCCTATGGGACTCCCAATCACAGCCAGTTGTGACACAGCCTGGAATCAAACCAGGGAGTCTGTAGTGACACCTCTTAGCACTGAGATTAAGTGCCTTAGACCGCTGCCCAACTAAGGTTAAGTTCATTAGGGTTACCAGCCTCAGAAATTGCAGCCCAAATAAAAATAAGTTCAAGAAACAGACATCTCAACATCAACTGTTGAGAGGAGACCGCGTCAATCAAGCCTTCATGGTCGAATTGCTGCAAAGAAACCACTACTAAAGGACACCAATAAGAAGAAGAGACTTGCTTGGACCATTAAACACGATCAATAGACATTAGACCGGTGGAAATCTGTCCTTTGGTCTGATGAGTCCAAATGTGAGATTATTGATTATGTTTCTTTGTGAGATGCAGAGTAGGTGAACGGATGATCTCCACATGTGTTGTTCCCACCGTGAAGCATGGAGGAGGAGGTGTGATGGTGCATTGCTGGTGACACTGTCAGTGATTTATTTAGAATTCAAGGCACACTTAACCAGCATGGCTACCATATTATTCTGCAGCGATGCACCATCCCATCTGGTTTGTGCTTAGTGGGACTATCATTTGTTTTTCAACAAGACAATGACCCAACACACCTCCAGGCTATGTAAGGGCTATTTGACTAAAAAGGAGAGTGATAGAATGCTGCATCAGATGACCTGTCTTCCACAATCACCTGACCTCAACCCAATTGAGATGGTTTGAGATGAGTTGGACCACAGAGTGTAGGAAAAGCAGCCAACAAGTGCTCAGCATGTGGGAACTCCTTCAAGACTGTTGGAAAAGTATTCTAGGTGAAGCTGGTTGAGAGAATACCAAACATGTGTAAAGCTGTCAAAGGCAAAGTGTGGCTACTTTGAAGAATCTAAAATCTAAAATATATTTTGATTTGTTGAAAAATGTACATGATTCCATATGTGTTATTTCATAGTTTTGATGTCTTCACTATTATTCTACAATGTGGAAAATAGTAAAAATAAAGAAAAACCTTTGAATAAGTAGGTGTCCAAACTTTTGACTGGTACAGTATGTCCACCTAATTTGACATAACACTTCATAGGAAACCTCATCTGCATGTAAAATGTAAATTAACTCACACCAGCATTTCTAAAGTGCACTGTTTGCCTCCTTACTGGTAGCAATCTCCATCACCGTAGAGAAATCACGAGTAGCCAACCATCTAGGACTCTCAGCCTGCTCTCTGTGGCTCTGCTATAACACAATGGATTCTGCCCTCACCTGTTAAATTGGAGTACTACATTTAGGGCACAATCATCTTTTTATACATTCCTTGTATTTCTACACTTTTTATTTATCTAGTCATACCCTGGGATGCACCCGCAATGTATACAAAATGTGCAAAGCTCTCAATTTACTGTTAGAGCAGACAGTCCAAGTAGCCTAGAGGAGTAGAGGTGGATGAAAAACAATCTTCATTTACAGGTTGACAGAGTGCGGAGGGAGGGAACAGGGGATGTAGCACTCTTTCCATTACCAGGTTGGGTCACACCCATCACCATTAGCAATGAATCCCTGGGCCACGGATACCTTGTCATCACTCTGGTTCCTTCACTGAAAGATACTCTGCATTGAGAGATGGGCTGCATGTGTGTTATGCTGTTTTGAAGCACTGCTTTTTTTCTGCTGATGAAAAGAAATTTAAGAGCATTGCTTGAAGTGGACCAGTGCTGACTGGTATAGAGTACCAGCAACTCAAATTGTCTGCTTTAGTACCAAAATATTGGCACCCCAGGTGTACCGGCAGCCAAAATGAGGACCGTCACCTATTTTTATTCCACTTGAAGCAATGTTTAAGAGAGCTTTTCGGGTGAGGGGCTCTCAGATAAGGCATTTAGGGAACACTTTTTTACTACAACCTTGAATCGTTACGAAGCAACAGCATTGTAGCGTAACCACGACAACCCTTTACATCTTTTGTAACTGTATGTATTATGGCTGACTTTGCTTTGTGTCGGCTCGTTCTTTACCAAAAACTGGCATACAACTGAAAACAAAATAAAATAAAAACTCCTTACCAAAGACCTCATCTTGTGATTCGGGTTCTGCCATGATCTCACCAATGGGTGCTGGTTCTATGGTCTGTTCTGCTTCTGGTGACGAAGGCTTTTAAAAGAGAGAGAGAGAGCACAAACAGAAAGAGGTGAGCTGAGATACCATGGCAACAGAGCAGAGAGGCTTTTCATTATCAGCCACATGGAGCCGAATCTGATATTTGTTTAGAGGCTTACCTGAATTATCGCAGCACACAAAAGTCAGACACATTTGCAGTATTTTTGGGACGTCCTTATTATCATAAAAGCATTGCTAAATGCATTAACCCCCCCTCTCCTCTAGACACTTACACACACCTACGCCATCACATGCATGTACACTGAGTGTACAAAACATTAAGGACACCTTCCTAATATTGAGTTGCACTCCCCACTTTTCCCCCTCAGAACAGCCTCAATTCGTTGGGGCATGGACTCTACAAGGTGTCGAAAGCCTTCCACAGAGATGCTGGCCAATGTTGACTCCAATGCTTCCCACAGTTGTGCCAAGTTGGCTGTATATCCTTCGGGTGGTGAACCACTCTTGATACACACGGGAAACTGTTGAGCGTGAAAAAGCCAGCAGCATTGCAGTTCACTCAAAATTGCAGTTCACTCAAACCGGTGTGCCTGGCACCTACCACCATACCCCGTTCAAAGGCACTTAAATATTTTGTCTTGCCAATTCACCCTGTGAATGGCACACATACACAATCAATTGTCTCAAAGCATAAAAATCCTTATTTAACCGGTCTCCTCCTTTTCATCACAGATTGAAGTGGATTTAACAAGGGGCATAAATAAGGGATCATGCATAGACTTAACTGGTGAATCAAGGTGAATCAAGGTGAATCATGTAAAGTAAACTCAGTGTAAATGCACACACAAACACAAAAACACACATGCAAACACACACACATGGATGCACACACACACACACACACACAAACAAAAATATATATCTTAGAAATATAGAAAACTGTCCCTCTGTGTTCAGAATATTATGGTGACTCAGTTGGACTGAGATTGTGTTCTTTTTCAAGCATACCAGGCAAGTCAATAGCGTCTTACGTATCCCGTTCCATCAATTCCAAATAAAATGTACCATTATCTGAGCACTGGGTGGTACATTAACTTTACTTTGAATCTTACAATATACTGTATTATTTCCCATTAGACACCATTCGAAACATTTTGAAATCCCCTTTCCAGTCACATTTCCCATCTCCTTCCAGAAATATAATACACCTCCTCTCTTCTCGGACTGCTTTTTATCACAAACCGTGGGGGACTTTAAAAACGCGGCTATTTCAACAAAGTGGGCCATGCAGCCACGAGTGGCGGCCTAGCCTGCTTGTCACCGTCCGCAGGTAGGAGCTGACGACGTGACTTCTTTGCACCTGCTTATCATAATAGGAGGGATGATATTTCTATCTTGTTGAGAAGAGCATCCCAGGGGGAGAGGACAGACAGAGGGATGGAGGGAAGCTGCACAGCTACACAGAACGAGATAAGGCCAGCCACTCGCACCACAATGAAGGGGGAATCAAATTGAACTTTTTGAGGAGGGCCGAGGCAGAGGTTAATGCTAAATCAAGCAGCATAATAGCTACTCTTGCTGCAGAAATAGGTAAGACTGGGAGAATATGCAATCTCAACCAGAATCTGTTCTCTATATTCAATGGGGTTCTTCATATAAAGCATGCCTATCTGTTTCTCCAAGGTTATGCATGTCGGTCTGATATTTCTTGAAATGCTACCTTTTGAAAATGTCTGTATCTGATTTCAATTGGATGGGCTTTCAAATGGATGTATATAAAAAGATGAGCTGGTTCCCCTTTTTTCCATGTGTAGTTTCCAAAAGCTTTCTAAGCTCTTATAGTCTGGGGGGATTTGGAGTGTAGTGATTGAAGTAGGGTTGCAAAGGGTCGGAAACTTTCCGGAAATCTTCCATGGGAAGTTAAGCCCGGGAATTTGGGGAATTTTGCTTAAATTCATCAAAAAAGTTAGCTTATAACAGTGAACCTTTTTTTGTGGGATACACATAAGGCAATTCTAGGTCTTGTGGCATATTTTGGTTAAACTATCCCCAATTCAATGGAATTGCAACCCTCTGCATGCATAGTGCATTCTTCCATCACATATGCAGTGCACTCTTCCATCACATGTACAGCTCATTCTCAAGATCTTGCACACTAATGAGATGCTATTGAGCCCACACTACTACACTGTCTGAGCCAAGGACTACATGCTTTCTGGTAAGTTTTGATTACAATACTGGGTGGGGGGGGGGAATATATTTTATATGACATACAGGATTTTTTGTTAACTAGTAAATAGTAGCCTACAGCAAAGTGTGTTTAGTTTTTTTAGTTAGTTTTTGCTACCATGTGGGTTTTAGCTTGCTTGAGCCTGCTAACTGAGGATTGTTAATTCACCTGTTCCCATACAGGTTTAATTTTAAAACATGTATCTTACAAAATAGTTGTTTAATCTAACTGCTGTGTACATTTGCAAATACTGTGCCAAATCATGTGTAAAGAATGCAACAAAGAAGCAGAATCATCTGGCCAAGTGCATAACGTTCCCTCTGCGCTCACAACAAGCAACCTCTGACAAAAGTCCCTCTACTTACATTTGAGGTGAAAATGATGAATCAGACACCTTATCAAGCCACAGCTCATGGTCCTCCTGGAATCAGATTTTTTTTTGACTCAATGGAGGAACGCAGTCAGAGAAATGATGATGAATGTCTTGCTCGAGTCGTGTATGCAACTGGTTCACCTCTGACGCTCACAGGCAATGTGTATTAGAAGAGATTTCTGAATGTTCTTCACCCAGCATACACCTCTCCAAGCAGACATGCTTTATCTTCTCATTTGCTGGATGCAGAGTTCAGCAGAGTTCATGTGAAGGTAAGGCAAATCAGAGAGAACGCAGACTGTATTGCAATCATCTATGATGGGTGGACGAATGTTCGTGGGCAAGGAGTTAACTACATAATCTCCACCCCTGAACCAGTATTCTACAAGAGCACAGACACAAGGGACAACAGACACACCGGTCTCTATATTGCAGATGAGCTGAAGGCAGTCGTCAATGACCTTGGACCACAGAAGGTATTTGCATTGGTGACAGACAATGCTGCGAACATGAAGGCTGCTTGGTCTAAAGTGGAGGAGTCCTACCCACACATCACACAGATTGGCTGTGTTGCTCATGCATTGAATCTGCTCCTCAAGGACATCATGGCACCGAAAACAATGGATACACTCTACAAGAGAGCCAATGAAAAGGTTAGGTATGTTAAGGGTCATCAAGTTATAGCAACAATCAATCTCACCAAGCAAAGTGAGAAGAATAAGAGCACCACATTGAAGCTGTCCAGCAACACCCGTTGGGGTGGTGTTGTCATCATGTTTGACAGTCTCCTGGAGGGGAAGGAGTCTACAAGAAATGGCCATATCACAGTCTGCCGATGTGGACAGCCCCATCAAGAGGATCCCCCCTGGATGATGTATTTTGGGATATATTGGTAAGCAGCCTGAAATCTACAGTAGTAGAATTTCACAGATTGAGGGAGACAATGCCATCCTGTCTGATGTTCAGACTCTGCTTACAGATGTAAGAGAATAAAAAAAAAACATACTGCCCTGCCCACTTCACTGTTGCTCCAAGCAGAGGAAACTGCAGTTCTGAAATATTTCAAAAAGCGTGAAGACTTCTGCCAGAAGCCCATACACACTGCAGCATACATGTTGGACCCCAAGTATGCTGGCAAGAGCATCCTGTCTGGTGCAGAGATCAACAAGGCCTATGGTGTTATCACTACTGTGTCTCACCACCTTGGCCTGGATGAGGGCAAGGTTCTTGGCAGTCTGGCAAAGTACACTTCCAAGCAAGGGCCAACATATCTCTTCATCCACATGGTGGAAGGGACTTTGTTGATCTGAGGCTCTTTCTCCGGTTGCCTCCATCATCCTCCAAATCCCACCAACATCAGCCACCTCAGAGCGCAACTGGTCCTTGTTTGGGAACAGACACACCAAAGACGCAACAGGCTGAGCAATACAAGGGTTGAAAAATTGGTGGTTTTCTCCCCAATTTCGTAGTATCCAATTGTTAGTAGTTACTGTCCTGTCCCATCGCTACAACTCCCGCACGAGCGCCAGAGAGGTGAAGGTCGCGAGCCATGCGTCCCCCGAAACACAACCCAACCAAGCCGCACTGCTTCTTAACACAGCCCGCATCCAACCTGGAAGCCAGCCGCACCAATGTGCCGGAGGAAACACCAAACACCTAGCGACCTGGTCAACGTGCACTGCGCCCGGCCCGCCACAGGAGTGGCTAGTGCGCGATGAGACAAGGATATCCCTCCCGGCCAAGTCCTCCCTAACCCGGACAACGCTAGGCCAATTGTGCATCGCCCCATGGACCTCCAGGTCACGGCCGGCTGTGACAGAGCCTGGGCTCAAATCCAGAGTCTCTGGTGGCACAGCTAGCACTGCGATGCAGTGCCTTAGACCACTGCGCCACCCGGGAGGCATTTGAGGCTTTTTCAGCCTGACAATGAGCCATCCTCAACAAGGTTGGAAAGTGACAGTGAAGATGAGGCCTCAGAGTCTGATGTTGAGGTGGACATTGAGGAGGTCCAGGGAGAAGATATGGAAGCCTGAGAGGAAGACAACCAAAGCTTTAGACTATCGTTTTACAGATGTTGAAAAGGTTTTTGGGAGATGCGATGGATCGTTGGCGATCATTCAATATTCTCTTTCTTTTGTTGTTCAGTGAAATCATCCCATGTGAAGAGTCAACTCATTTAATTAAAGTTACATTTGTAACAAAATGTTTATAATATTTTTCTATTGGAAGGATTTCATCATTTGCAATTATGTCAACTTATGATAAGGTAAAAGGTTTATGTCTCCATATGAAATGGTAAATATATCCAATGCAAATAAATCTACATTTAAATGGTATTAATATTAATTCCAAAATATACCTGTTAATTCCCACACAGTTTCCACCTGAATATTCACCAAAATGTGCAACCATAATTGGAACCTCTCATGACTTGGAGGAATTTCTTAGCGAGAGTCAAAGGTCATGGTTTTATCCGTTTCCTCTCTGATAGGTGTGCCCTTAAGCATTTGTGTTCATCCCCAAGAGGAATGGTGAATGGGGACTTGGAGACTCCATCCCACAGATTTCTTCTAGAACAGCAGGATGTGCTCACACTGCAAATGTTCACAATATCTCACAGACCGGCTCACATGAAGTATGATTGCTCACAAGTCCCCCGCCTCAGGCTCCTCAAAGCCTCCAACTTGAAAAATATACTTTTTCAAACCACCCGCAAAAACTAGAGTATAGTGTAATTAGCCAAAAGTCTTAAGCACCCATGACATGGCAAATAATGTGGCCACTTAGCAATTTGACATTGTTTTTTGAACAAGAAAACAATATTATATTCCCAAGGGATACGTAGAGCCTATAGCGCATCGTTACCAAACAGAAAGCCTGGCCTTAACAAAAAGGATGTAATCTTACTGAGCGATTGTACTTCTAAATCCACATCCTAAGGAATACATTTCAAACAGAGAGTGAAGCAATATTGCTGGCCACAGATATAAAATCAGTGTCAGGAAATAGACAAAGAAGGATCCCATTGAACTTAAACTGTAAGGATGTTTTATCAGAGTACCAACATACAATTACTTGAGATAAGTGAAAATAATAGCGCTCAGGGAATTGTATATCTTTTTTTATTGTAATATTAAATTGTCAAAGAGCTGGTAATTTAACAGCATGTATCCCACTTTAATTATGAGTAAAACAAATTAGTGTGCAACAGGATAAAATGTCAGTGGTGCTGTGACATGAATGGTGAAAACAAGTATCAGCATCAAACAATACTCATCTGTACAACTGCAAGCCACACTAGTCACATGAATATTACCTAGTCAAAGTCTTTCTGCTGTGCTTGTCTGCTGTGTTCGACAGGTCGTCATTGCAAATTAGAATCTGTTATTCTCTGCAAAAACAAAGGTTAAATAAAAAATAAATATATCTGCTGTATTTGTCCCTGCGTAGGTCTCCAAATGTGAAATGTATTCGCGTTCTAACAGTAATATCCAGAGGTACCCTCTTTACCCTTAAAGAAATGTTGTGTGGGGAGCTTTACTTCCTTGTTTCGGAGAGCAGTGAACATGAATGTTACTATGGAGCATGATTGCGTAACATGGGGGAGAGCAAGTACAGGAAGGGATCGCTTCTGCTGCTACCCAAGCATGAACAGGTTTGGAACAAATGAGAAGGAGCTATTTACGACCCCCTTAGCTTTAGGGAGAGAAACTGAACAAACCTGGGTTCAATACTATTTGAAACAGCAAACCCCGCCCATTTGGCATTCCCAAGGCAGACTAAAGCAAACCCTCAAAAGTATTCGAAACATTTCAAATAGTATTTTAACCCATATCTGCTACTGAACACAATTCCAGTCAGGCAGGTACCTGAGCCAGCATGCTGAGCTGAAGATGGGAGCCTGTAAGTTACAGTTCAACACAAAAATAAACTCCTCTCGGGCAGGAAAGTGTGGACAATAGCCTAACTTCAGGACCACTAACTGGGCCGCAGGCTCCCTCCACTGGAGACTGGATTTACACGCTGCCTCTCGTCTTAATCCGCAATGAATTCACACAAGAAAACATTGGCGTTTTCTTGAAACTGAGAAAAAGCCAATAAGGTGGCTTTCAAAATGGCAGAACATGATCAACAGGTCTGGAAGTTGGACCTGGATTAGGGTCTCCGCGACAGTTCACAATGCAGGCTTATCAGACATGAGATTGGATTCTACCACAGGCCTGACAATGCATGAATTCTCCTCAGACACAACCGCGTCGCCCAAATCTGCTTTGTGAGGGTGGATAAATAGTGTGTCTCAGTGTATGCATAAGGCCTTATAGCCAGCACCATAATGGTTGCTTGGAATCAATGTTGCGACACTCTTTAAACTGTAAAATATTTTGTGTGTTTGTGTGTGTGTGTGTGTGGGGGGGGGGGGGGGGGGGGGGGGTATATCAGCTATGATACAAGCAGGCAGATTAGTACATCAAATAACATTACTTGCATCATTTCTGATCCCCCTCCTTTTTTCTTTGGTCCCTACCACTCCCCCCCCTGGTTGGATCACCAGGTGAAACATATTACAATTCAATATACACTGCCTCAACACTGTGAGTCTGCCTGGGCTCTCCTGTTTTTCATGGTACCCCAGCAGGCTGGTTGAGTCTGACAGAGCCCCATAGATTCTCATCAACCCCGGGGTAGGTGGCCAGGACAGGCAGGCCCAGCCCGGGTTTCACCGTCACTGTCCTGTAGTCTAGGCAAGCCCATGCAAGGAATATTAAGGCCTCGTTCAAAAAGGCCGTCTTCCCTTTCTCTCTCTCTTTTTTCTTCTCTCCCTCTGTCTTTTCTAATTCCATTATGCAGTGGCAGAGGAGAAGGGTCAAAGTTGATTGTGTCCACAGCTGAATTTTAACGGCTCGCCCATTTTCTCTGCTGTAATTTGAAAAATCGGTGACAAATTGACTCCGGCAAGGCGGAGGTTAATTACCCGATGTCGTTAAAGTACATTACTCGCCATTTAAAAGCCCCCTCTTTCCTCCCCACCCACGCCGTAACAGACAGGAACAATAGGTGGGGTGCAATTTCGGGATTCAGAGGGCGAGACACTGAGAGAAAACAACTCACCTTGTTCTGTTCAATTATGGAGAGCATCGCATTCTGCTTTTTTTCAGTAAAGTAGCTGCTCTCAGACCCAACCTGACTGAACACAGTGGTGTGTTATTGTTAAATAAGCCTCTACTTGTCCTTATCGGTGGACCACACAGCATTAAGGCAGCTGCTGTATATGCAAAAACATATACTGTAGATCGGGTAAGAGTTCAACTTACACCATGGAAACACCACGCGTAAGTCTCCCCATGGGGGATAGATCCAGAATCTCCTCAGTGCAGCCCATCTAAATTAGCCTACATGTATTTATATGTGTATTCAACACTATGTTGGAGTACAAGTTGAGGTAGAAGGCTCGTTTGGATGTCAACCTCAATTTATGTTAATTTCATAAGCACCAATTAACTGCATTACAGTAAAACATTACGTCAACTTCCACCACCAATTTTGTTTTGGCAAGCTATGCAACCACCTTATCCAAACAGTAGTTAACCATTAGCAAAAAATAAATAAAAAATTAAACCCGAAAAGGACAACTTCCAAATATTATGCAAATATACGCTACCGGTCAAGAGTTTTAGAACACCTACTCATTCAAGGGTTTTCCTTAAATTTTTATTTTCTACATTGTAGAATAAAAGTGAATACATCAAAACTATGAAATAACGCATATGTAATCATGTAGTAACCAAAAAAATACATTTTATATTTGAGACTTCAAATAGCCACCCTTTCTCTTGATGACAGCTTTGCACACTCTTGGCATTCTCTCAACCAGCTTCATGAGATAGTCACCTGGAACGCATTTCAATTAACAGTTGTGCCTTCTTAAAAGTGAATTTGTGGAATTTCTTTCCTTCTTAATGCGTTTGAGCCAATCAGTTGTGTTGTGACAAGGTGGGGGGGGGGGGGGGGGGGGTATACAGAAGATAGCCTTATTTGGTAAAAGACCAAGTCCATATTATGACAAAAACAGCTCAAATAAGCAAAGAGAAATGACAGTCCATCATTATTTTCAGACACGAAGGTCAGTCAATACAGAACATTTCAAGAACTTTGAAAGTTTCTTCAGGTGCAGTGGCAAAACCCATCAAGTGCTATGATGAAACTGGCTATCATGAGGACTGCCACAGGAAAGGAAGACCCAGAGTTACCTCTGCTGCAGAGGATAATTTGATTAGAGTTACCAGTCTCAGAAATTGCAGCCCAAATAAATGCTTCCCTGAGTTCAAGTAACAGACACATCTCAACATCAACTGTTCAGAGGAGACTGTGTGAATCAGGCCTTCATGGTCAAATTTCTGCAAAGAAACCACTACTAAAGGACACCAATAAGAAGAAGACTTGCTTGGGTCAAGAAACATGAGAAATGGACATTAGACCGGTGGAAATCTGTCCTTTGGTCTAGAGTCCAAATTGGAGATTTTTGGATCCAAACGCCGTGATCTCCGCATGTGTATTTCCCCCCGTAAAGCATGGAGGAAGAGGTGTTATGGTATGGGGGTGCTTTGATGGTGACACTGTCAGTGATTTATTTAGAATTCAAGGCACACTTAACCAGCGTGGCTACCACAGCATTCTGCAGCGATATGCCACCCCATCTGGTTTGCACTTTGTGGGACTATCATTTGTTTTTCAACAGGACAATGACCCAACACACCTCCAGGCTGTGTAAGGGCTATTTGACCAAGAAGGAGAGTAATGGAGTGCTGCATCAGATGACCTGGCCTCCACAATCCCCCAAATCAAACAAATTGAGATGGTTTGGGATGAGTCGGTCCGCAGAGTGACAGAAAACCAGCCAACAAGTGCTCAGCATATGTGGGAACTCCTTCAAGGCTGTTGGAAAAGCATTCTAGGTGAAGCTGGTTGACAGAATGCCAAGAGTGTGCAAAGTTGTCATCAAGGCAAATGGTGGCTACTTGAAGAATCTCAAATATAAAGTGCATTTTTTGGTTACTACAGTACATAATACCATATGTGTAATTTCATAGTTTTGATGTTTTCACTATTATTATACAATGTAGAAAACAGTAAAAATAAAGTAAAACTCTTGAATGAGTAGGTGTTCAAAAGCTTTTGACCGGTAGTGTACAGTATATGCAAATCGGATTTTAGTAACCACATTGTGGGGCCTGTTAGGACACAAAAATAGCAACGGGTTTGGCAAATATCCACTTTGTTAGATCCAGGTTTTTTTTTATGGCGCCAAGTGTTATCCCCCTTGATCTCTTTCCGTATGTATAGAGCACATGGAATAACAGCAGATTAAACCTCCTCAGAAAATGGTTTCATGTGTAGGTCTACTATCTATAAAAAGACAAAAGATTTTGTTTGAGCATGGACCTCTACACTTATAAAATGTAGGCCTTTAAGTTAGGTCATATTGACAATTCTTGAGACACAAACATGGAACACAAATGAATCATACAAAAAGGTGAGAATGTTGTTTTTAAATCATATGTGTTGTGTTCACTACCTACAGTAGCTACAGAGCCACCCAAGGACTTACAGACATCAAGCCATAGAAATAGAAGAATAACTATCCTCTATGAGTCAAGCAACCCCACAGCCAATCTTATCTGTGCCAGTCCTCTTCTGCACAAAGGCTCTCTAAGGCTTTGGCTTAATCCAGTTTATTCTACTGAGTGGACAGACCAAACCACAGAGGGCTAACCAGCTTCAGAGCGAACACCCAAACAATAGGGCTGGGAATTGCCTGGACCTCACAACGCGATATCATCACGTTACTTAGGTGTCGATATGATACAGTATGTATTGCCATTCTATATGGATCACGATTCTATATGTATTGCGATTCAATACTGCAATTTTATTGCGATTCAATGTCCCAAACATATTTATTTTTTTGCGCAGGAACAGCTGACTAGCAGCAGCTTAATTTAACTTCCTTCTTTTAGAGAATTCATAGTTGGCGTCAGAGTCTATATAATATCGTAAAAAATAATATTGCGACACTCAACATGATCGATTTATCGACCCCCATCACTACCAAACACACCCATTGACTGATGATACTTGACTTTTAAAAGCTCTTTAATTTAATAATTTATGTAGGCTAGTTTAACAGAAAAGAATAACAAATAATCTGATGATAGAACTGACTAATCTTCCCCAAAAGGGTAAAAGCATCCGTGTTTGAGACATGATATCAAATGTGTAGGATGGTTGAGATGAGCTCAACGTTACTGGACAGCTGGGTTCTTAGGGTGGGAGTGCTGAATGGGCTCTTGTGGACCATTGGCCCTGAGCTAATGATAGTATGAAATTGACCATAAACTGATTCACATTAAAAAATACGAAAATGTATGCTATCACTACTGTAAGTCTCTCTGGATAAGAGCATCTGCTAAATGACTAAAATGTCAAATGTAATTCATAATAATCTTCCCAATAGTCCATTCATCCTTACAGAAGGAAATGGGACACTGACCCTGCGTTCGTCTATGTGTATTGTGTGAGGTGGGTGGGATGAAATGTGCCATTGAATGGCCTAACATAACGCATCAGATATCGCCATGGCAACATATATGCCCGCCAAGAGTGAGAATTTCATTGGTGGGATGTCTAAACAACCATCTGTCAATACATGCATCGTGCCACGGAGATAGTGCTTTCTCCTTCACATTTTGATGAACAAACACACCAAGGTCTCTTCAAGAGTAAGTAACAGCACTGTATCCTCCACAGCTTTACAGTTTAAAGATCTGTTTTATCATTATGAGTGAGCAGTTGCATAGGGGTCTCAACCCATGGCAATGATAAGCAAGGAAATGTCATCTTTCTGAGCTGTAACAACAGGGTGATATTCTAAATGAATGTGAGTTGGGAATCAGTCCATCACCAGAAGTGTTCTAATATTCGTCAGTTTGTCATTTGAAAAACCTTGTTCTGATTCTGTGGCCCCTGAACAAGACAGGGCTACGAATCTGCTGAAAATGATGAATCAAAAAGATACTGTACATCACATCCGACATTAACCTGAAACAGCCTAGTTATATAACCAGGCTAGCTCCTGAGACCTGACCTGACATAACCTTTCCTCCTCTAGCAGGCAAACTTTGTCATCACTTACTGAAATCCCAGTGTCCTGACCACCCAGGCACACTCTGATAGTAGCTAATCAACCACTGCCTGGCAACACCGCCAGTCCACCACTCTAAGATCTGGCAAGTCGATAAGAAGACTCAGCGGCTCCGAGTCGCAACACTCCCACTGATAACCCCCCGCCCCACCTCTCTCAGGACTGGACTGCCCATAAAGAAAATCATCTCCCCAGAAGCATGGAGAGAGAGGAGTGGCAGAAAAAAGAGGGAGGGATTAAAAAAAATAACAAGGGTGTCAAGCTCATTTTGCCCTGAGCGCCGCATCCGGACCTCCCCAAAGTCTGGAGGTCCGCACTTACAATTTATTTGATTTCCTCGCCGTCAAAAGTTATTTTCGGAATTTTCGATGCTCCCTGAATGTCTAGGTTTAGTTTCGATGAATTTTAGCAAGCTTGACAGAGTGAAAAGTTCACAAATACAGGTCCATTATTATTTCCAATTAAATATTATGAAAATGATCTCAGTGTATACAGCTTGGGTTCTGGTCAAAAGTAGTGCACTACATGAGGGAAAAGGGTGCCACTTGGAATGCAACCTTTGTCTGGCATCCATTTGAGTGTTACATTATTCAAGTGCCGAGCCAGACTCTTTTTGAAGCCATTTGTATTTTTCCCGAGTGCTTCAGATTTGATTGAGGGATTCTTTTTTAAACGGTCATAACTCTGAACTCTGAACTCTTGACGTTCTGACGAACGACTGCATGACTAAGCTGCAGCAGGGTCCAAAGTTCTGCCTCACCTCCCTGATGAAGGCTTAAGCTGTGAATGACATAAGAGGCTCTACAGTCTACAATCACTTTGAACTTTACCATTGTCAGTGTTACGCCCCCCCCCCCAAAAAAAAGGATCAAAATGTATCTTGCACACTATGCACATCTATGTGCACTAGTAGTGTAGTGCTGAGCGATTAATGCTTTTTTTATTTTTACATTTTCAATATTTTTTTTAAACAATAAATGCATTATGTGGTTCACTGCTGTGACAACACAGAATAAAACAATTGATTGGTAGTGACTGCCCATTACTATCACTTATCAGGCTCTAACCATCATTTACTCACATGACTTTGGTTGTTTATGTATGATGATGGTATTGTCTCATTAACACAACCCCAATGACTGCCCATTTCTGCATATCCTCTATTCATAAACCATCCTTAATTCACATGACTTTAATAAAACATTTCAGTTGTTGTGTACATATACAAACATCTATACATATTTGATGATTTATTATTTTATTTCAAGTCATTATCTAATCTCTGCTCAGGCAGTAGCCAGCCATCTACCTCTGTTCCCCAAAGAGTCATCCTTCAGGCTAGTAGGCTAGCCTAGCTGGCTAACTGCCGGCTGTCTGACAAAATCACTGTTTCAGCAGTTCTTCAAAGTTGATTTTAAGACGGCTAAATGACACCTATGAATCTCTTAGATGCATTGCCAGGTAGAGACAACCTAAGCAACTGCTCTCTATCCCTCTCGTGTCTCTCTATCGCTCTTCCACTGGATTGGATTGGATTCTGGTCATTGTAGTTAATTATCACATTTACTTAATTTAACTATGATGAGTTGGACAACGTGTCCCAGAGAGTAATCTCTCTAGAGAAACGGCACAAACGGCGCACAGAAAACAAATAATTTAACTGATTTTGGTCAATTACTTAAAAAAACACAAAAAACGAAAATAAACCAACATTTCGGTTAATCGCTAAGCACTAATGTCCTGTATACTTGCACAAAAATCATGCATACATACACTTTCAACTGAGACGCTTACCTTGCTCTGCGGCTGTGGCTCGCGTTTTCCTAGATGCTGTCCCATTTTGTCAACAGAGACTGTGGAGAAAAGAGAAGAATGGTATCAGACCCATCTGGAAACACAACACTCCTTTAAATCAGAGACTCTCTGCTGCCACTGAAACCGAGAGAGCGGACATTAAAAAAAGAGAAACACTACTTCATAAATGACATAAATCCTTCTTCCTCCATTCTCCAACCCACGCCACCATCCCCCAATGCACCAACAACCAACAAAATTAACAAAAGAGGGATTAAAAGAGAAAAACAAAACAGATCACGCAAAATAAAAACACAACACGGAAACCTCAAATCGAAACAGGAAGGCCAACTGTATACGTTTCAGTGCATGTGTGGCACTATTTACCTGTGTGTATGCGTGCGTACGTGTGTGTATGTGTGTGCCTGTGTGTGTCACATGTGTGCGTTTGAATGCGAGTTTGTGTATATGCATGTGTACAAGCACCTGCGCAGCATCAGTCTCAGGCAAACAGGCATAGTGTCATTCAAAACCTATTCTCTTTTTTCTCTTTTTTTAAAACTTTACTTTAGACTTTTATCTTTGACCGTCATTCTATCCCCGGCCCAGCAACTCCACTCCCACTTGTCTCCAGTTCCACATCCCAACCCTCAGTTTCCTTCAGCTTATCCCCACCCATCTCTGCTGACCACCCTCTTCGGATTTCTTCGTGCCATATATCTTTCAACTACGCTGTGATGTTTAACATACAATTTGAATCTAATCGAATCGAATCCACAGATTGCGAGTTGAAGATAAATACTTTCACTGATAAGAGTTGTTGTATATTAGTAACTGACTGACCAAGTTTCTCCAGGTCTTCAAACAATGCTACTTCTAGGGTCAATTTTAGATCAATGTTATGCATTTTCAGCCATTCCTGAACCTGAGACCAGAAACAGGACACCTGAGTGCAATACCAGACCAAATGGTGCATTCATTATGTATCCTCACATCAAAATCTCCAGAGCTGTGATGATTGTATGCCACAAATATTCAACATTTTGTTGGTGGCAAGAATTCTGTACAATAATTTTAGCTGAAAGGCAGGAATCTTGTGTCGTTTTATATATCAACTCATACACCCTGTGCCATGGAATGAGTACATAAAATAATCACTTCCCAGCTATTTTGCAATCTGTATGGCACAGCTGTCAACATCCTGGTCCTGAAATGAAACTGGTACAGTGCCTTGCGAAAGTATTCGGCCCCCTTGACCTTTTGCCACATTTCAGGCTTCAAACAAAGATATAAAACTGTATTTTTTTGTGAAGAATCAACAACAAGTGGGACACAATCATGAAGTGGAACGACATTTATTGGATATTTCAAACTTTTTTAACAAATCAAAAACTGAAAAATTGGGCGTGCAAAATTATTCAGCCCCCTTAAGTTAATACTTTGTAGCGCCACCTTTTGCTGCGATTACAGCTGTTTGGTGTGTCTCCCAGGTGGCTTGTGGCAAACTTTAAACGACACTTTTTATGGATATCTTTAAAAAATGGCTTTCTTCTTGCCACTCTTCCATAAAGGCCAGATTTGTGCAATATACGACTGATTGTTGTCCTATGGACAGAGTCTCCCACCTCAGCTGTAGATATCTGCAGTTCATCCAGAGTGATCATGGGCCTCTTGGCTGCATCTCTGATCAGTCTTCTCCTTGTATGAGCTGAAAGTTAAGAGGGACGGCCAGGTCTTGGTAGATTTGCAGTGGTCTGATACTCCTTCCATTTCAATATTAATCGCTTGCACAGTGCTCCTTGGGATGTTTAAAGCTTGGGAAATCTTTTTGTATCCAAATCCGGCTTTAAACTTCTTCACAACAGTATCTCGGACCTGCCTGGTGTGTTCCTTGTTCTTCATGATGCTCTCTGCGCTTTTGACGGACCTCTGAGACTATCACAGTGCAGGTGCATTTATATGGAGACTTGATTACACACAGGTGGATTGTATTTATCATCATTAGTCATTTAGGTCAACATTGGATCATTCAGAGATCCTCACTGAACTTCTGGAGAGTTTGCTGCACTGAAAGTAAAGGGGCTGAATAATTTTGCACAATTTTTCAGTTTTTGATTTGTTAAAAAAGTTTGAAATATCCAATAAATGTCGTTCCACTTCATGATTGTGTCCCACTTGTTGTTGATTCTTCACAAAAAAATACAGTTTTATATCTTTATGTTTGAAGCCTGAAATGTGGCAAAAGGTCGCAAAGTTCAAGGGGGCCGAATACTTTCGCAAGGCACTGTATACTTTCCTATTTATGCTATTTTTATTCCTCCGTCAGTTTTGATCCTTTATATTGGGCAGACAGACCAGTTCCCTACCTCCTTCCGCTGCTCTCACAACCGCACTGCACACTTCCCTAACCCATCTGGACAGGAGGAATACCTATGTAAGAATGCTGTTCATCGATTACAGCTCAGCATTTAACACCATAGTGCCACCATAGTACCCTCCAGACCCAGTTGCACTGGGTCCTGGACTTTGACAGGTGGTGAGAGTAGGAAACAACATCTCCACCCCGCTGATCCTCAACACTGGGGCCCCACAAGGGTGTGTTCTCAGCCATCTCCTTGACTCCCTGTTCACCCATGACTGCGTGGCCATGCACGCCTCCAACTCAATCATCAAGTCTGCAGACGACACTACAGTGGTAGGCTTGATTAACAACAACAACGAGACGGCCTACAGGGAGATGATGACGGCCCTCGGAGTGTGGTGTCAGGAAAATAACCTCACACTCAATGTTAACAAAACAAATTAGATGATTGTGGACTTCAGGAAACAGCAGAGGGAGCACCCCCCTATCCACATCGACAGGACAGTAGTGGAGAAGGTGGAAAGTTTTAAGTTCCTCGGCGTACACATCACGGACAAACTGAAAATGGTTCACCCACACAGACAGCAATGGTGAAGAAGGCGCAATAGCACCTCTTCAACCTCAGGAGGCTGAAGAAGTTTGGCTTGTCACCAAAAACACAAACTTTTACAGATGCACAATCGAGAGCATCCTGTTGGGCTGTATCACCGCCTGGCACGGCAACTACTCCGCCCACAACCGTAAGGCTCTCCAGAGGCTAGTGAGGTCTGCATAACGCATCACCAGGGGCAAACTACCTGCCCTCCAGGACACCTACATCACCCGATGTCACAGGAAGGCCAAAAAGATCATCAAGGACATCAACCACCCGAGCCACTGCCTGTTCACCCCGCTATCATCCAGAAGGCGAGGTCAGTACAGGTGCATCAAAGCTGGGACCGAGAGACTGAAAAACAGCTTCTATCTCAAGGCCATCATCACTGTTAAACAGCCATCACTAACATTGAGTTGCTTCTGCCAACATACAGACTCAAATCTCTAGCCACTTTTATAATTAACATTTGGATGTAATAAATGTATCACTCGTGACTTAAACAATGCCACTCTATATAATGTTTACATAACCTACATTACTCATCTCATATGAATATATACTGTACTCTATACCATCTACTGCATCTTGCCTATGCCGTTCGGCCATCGCTCATCCATATATTTACATGTACATATTCTTAATCATTCCTTTACACATGTGTGTATACGGTAGTTGTTCTGAAATTGTTAGATTACTTGTTAGATATTACTGCACGGTCGGAACTAGAAGCACAAGCATTTCACTACACTCGCATTAACATCTGCCAACCATGTGTTTGTGACCAATGGATTTGCCACTTGCCTCCTCCATTTTTGGGCTAATGCTTTAATCAGTTAGTTGTAATGGTTGGATTTTTGCAGACCTTCCTATACAATTCCGATAACTCCATAAAACACTCTACCATTCCAATTTACAATATAATTTAAAAACCAAATACCCATCATCTTTTCCATTAATACAGGTCTTATCAACCAGCAAATTTGAGTTCAACCATAATATCTGTTCTATCTTTTCTGGGGGACAAAATGTCAAATTGTAAACAGCTCTGCAATGCTAGTTTGAAAAAGATTAATTAATCGAAAATCAAAACATGGCAATTTGCACAAAGGCTATTTTTAAACAATGGATGAGTTTTTCTTAGTAATCTACTTGAGAACCATTTTTGGGTTAAAGTTAAACTTTTGTATAAGTGAAGCTTTTAAAGAGAGGTTTAGTGCTTTTATATTGAATAATCTCAACCCACCCAGTTCATATTCATTATAGAAATAGGCACGCTTTATCTTGTCATAATTAGGTTTTAGTCCAGAGGCCAGAAAAAAAATGTAGAATTAAATCAATTGGATATGTCTCCTGTAATAACATCGATCAAATTGACAAGGCAATGAAGAATAAATCCCGCATCAATGCTCCAATCTCATCTTTACCTTCACAAAAAGGTCAAAATCTTAAAGCCCTCATGCCGAAACAAATTACCACATGAAACATTGAGCAGAACAGTCTGGAATTAGAGACAAAACCACGGACTGAGCGGCTGATGAAACTCTTCTCATTGTTCTGGCAGCAAGGGAGCACTGTTTACCGCACATTTCAGATAATACACTTCCGGTGTCTCAGAGAGCGAGATCCTGATTAAAAACACACTGAGCGTGGTGCCCACACTATGCTCGATAAAGCATTAGAATATATCTCAGATCTCGGGGCCTGTACGCAAAGGGGGTTGGCACAGTCCTAACAACTGAGTGATGCTTTTGGACAATTCAATCATGAGAAATAATGAGCGCGCTGAAACACTTCATTTACTTGTAATGGCATTCATTGAGTGAATCCCGAGATGTGATCCGTGTGTGCTGGGAGCTATGATGCATTTTTGTTACATTGTCTTTTGCTGGGACTGAATTGCAGCCCTACTTATGTGTGACAGGAGGCTACACAGGATGAGAGAGGAGTTTTCTGTCACATGGGGCTTCAAATGGGTTCGGATATCACCCTGTAATAGGGAGCTGTTTCCACTGGCTATAGCATTCACAGTGGGGAGGTAGGGGGCAGACATAAATACATGGATCTGCACTAGATATAGGCCTACCTACCCCATCGGAATGCAAAATCTAAGCTTGTTTCACTCCAATGTTTGTTAACAATGTACAGTTGAAGTCGGAAGTTTACATACACCTCAGCCAAATACATTTAAAAACTCAGTTCTTCACAATCCCTGACATTTAATCCTAGTAAGAATTCCCTGTCTTGGGTCAGTTAGGATCACCACTTCATGTTAAGAATGTGAAATGTCAGAATAATAGTAGAGGTTATTATTTCAACTTTTATTTCTTTCATCACATCCCATTGGGTCAGAAGTTTACATACACTCAATTAGTATTTGGTAATATTGCCTTTAAATTGTTTAGCTTGGGTCAAATGTTTCAGGTAGCCTTCCACAAGCTTCCCACAATAAGTTGGGTGAATTTTGGCCCATTCCTCCTGACAGAGATGGTGTAATGGAGTCAAGTTTGTAGGCCTCCTTGCTTGCACACGCTTTTTCAGTTCTGCCCACAATTTCTATAGGATTGAGGTCAGGGCTTTGTGATGGACACTCCAATACCTTGACCTTGTTGACCTTAAGTCATTTTGCCTCAACTTTGGAAGTATGCTTGTGGTCATTGTCTATTTGGAAGACCCATTTGCGACCAAGCTTTAACTTTAACTGATGTCTTCAGATGTTGCTTCAATAGATCTACATAATTTTCTCTCCTCATGATGCCATCTATTTTGTGAAGTGCACCAGTCCCCACTGGAGCAAAGCACCCCCACAACATGATGCTGCCACCCCCGTGGGATGGTGTTCTTTGGCTTGCAGGCCTCGCCCTTTTTCCTCCAAACATAATGATGGTCATTATGACCAAACAGTTCTAATTTTGTTTAATCAGACCAGAGGACATTTCTCCAAAAAGTACGATCTTTGTGCCCATGTGTAGTTGCAAACCGTAGTCTGGCTTTTTTTATGGCCGTTTTGGAGCAGTGGCTTCTTCTTTGCTGAGGGGCCTTTAAGGTTATGTTGATATAGGACTCGTTTTACTGTGGATATAGATACTTTTGTACCGGTTTCCTCCAGCATCTTCACAAGGTCCTTTGCTGCTGTTCTGGGATTGATTTGCACTTCTCGCACCAAAGTGCGTTCATCTCTAGGAGTCAGAACGCGTCTAATTCCTGAGCGGTATGATGGCAAGCAAGCAAAGAGGCAGTGAGTTTGAAGGTAGGCCTTGAAATACATCCACAGGTACACCTCCAATTGACTCAAATTATGTCATTTAGCCTATCAGAAGCTGCTAAAGCCATGACATAATTTTCTGCAATTTTCCAAGCTGTTTAAAAGGCACAGTCAACTTAGTGTATGTAAACTTCTGACCCACTGGAATTGTGATACAGATTATTTCACTTATAATTCAGTGTATGTAAACAATTGTTGGAAAAATTACTTGTGTCATGCACAAAGTAGATGTCCTAACCGACTTGCCAAAACTATAGTTTGTTAACAAGAAATTTGTGGAGTGGTTGAAAAACGAGTTTTAATGACTCCAACCTAAGTGTATGTAAACTTCCGACCTCAACTCTAAATGTAAAGAAACACTGTATGGCCTCAAAACATGGTAAAACTACATATTTTTATGAAATGGATGGGCAGCCCTTGAATCCAGAGCTCTGTCTATGAATTTGAGAGTGGTTACTTTTCTCCAGCCCCATCCCTCAGCTTTTTCCCCAAAAAAGTGGTAGAGAGATGCCTTACTATTATTATTATTTGAACTGCAGATTGACCCTTTAATAATCACAATATTGCAGCAGCAACAATCTCATAACTTTTCTTTTTTACGATTCCCGTGTAGCGGTTGTGATTATAAATGTGAGTTTAAAGTAAATGTGCGGGAACAACCTTTTCTCATGGACATCATCGAAGAAAGTTACAAGATGATTACCTCTGCAATATAGTGAGTATTACCTACGGCATGTACAGTTACAGGATGATTACCTCTGCAATATAGTGAGTAATACCTACGGCATGTACAGTTACAGGATGATTACCTCTGCAATATAGTGAGTATTACTTACAGCATGTACAGTTACAGGATGATTACCCCTGCAATATAGTGAGTATTACCTACGGCATGTACAGTTACAGGATGATTACCTCTGCTATATAGTGAGTATTACCTACAGCATGTACAGTTACAGGATGATTACCTCTGCTATACAGTGAGTATTACCTACAGCATGTACAGTTACAGGATGATTACCTCTGCTATACAGTGAGTATTACCTACAGCATATACAGTATCGAGCAGATTAGAGCATTTTTCAGAGGCCAAATGTCGCCCTTGATGTCTCCTACAGTATACTACCGCATATGGTTTAGGATTATAAATAGAGTACAAAGCAGCATCTTGATAGCCATTCAAATTCCAATTAAATAGGTCTTTCAGATCCAGAGCCAAAAAACTCCAGTTTTGTTGCTACGGGCCTTTTTGGAAGCTCATCCCACCACCAGAGCACACCGCCTGTCATCTTGAGAACGTCTCCATTTTCAAACAGACAGGTGAGACTGAAAGCAGCCATGATTGCCTGGGTTACGGGTGATAGATTTCAGCAGACTGTTGAAGGCAAAGAGAGGAGGAGTGTGTGCGAGTTGCTCTGTGAATTCAACATTTCCCTTCAAAACAAAAAGAGGTCTTAGCAGATCAGAGTGGCCTGGTGATGGTTCCACTGTCCCTTTAAAAGGGCAAAAAATATATCATCACAATAGTTGGCAAGCTGGTTCGTTTACAGTAGGCGCCCAAACACATGAGCATGGTCTTTTCTGAGTCCTAAGAACTACGGTAGTCACGCACAGCCACGACTTCAGTTAACTACAAAACAGAATACACGCTGGCTTCAGAATTAATCTGCTGTTACTAACAGAAAATGACATACTTTGTACAACTGAGCTTTGGCTAGCTCAGCTCTCTTATGGAGCAAGGTCATGAAAGAAGTTTGAATCCTTTCTTAAAACAACACTCTCTGGTGCGAGAGGGCTCAATCAAGTTGGCATGGTTACGTAGTTCAATAGCTTATAACCAAGAAAGACAAGACAACTAGGCTAGAGGAAAATGTAACGCAGAAAACGAATTGACAAAAGACTAGCAAACCAAAGTAAGACGCCGACCTTTCTGTTTGCTTTGCCATCTTTCTCCAGACTAGAAAGATTAAATGCATTCCCGGCTTTGCCTGTGAGCAAGACCACCTTTCAAGTAACCACGCCGACAACATGTTAACATTCTTTCCAAGGTTGGGAGTGTGAGAAACTCTGTGAACGTATTATCTGCAAGGTTCTGGGAAACCAAAATAACACCCGGAGAATATCTATGTCACAAAAAAAGTGGTGAGAGTATACAGTACCTGGCCTTCTGAGATGAGGTTTCCCTGAAAGAAAAATTACACAACCACAACCGGAGCCTGCGAGGATTTGCAAAACATGGCCGTTGCATAACAATAAAAGGAAAATCTATGCCGTAATTAAAACTTCGACACAGCAGCCTCCAATCCAACATAAGATGATCCGGTCCTTGCCTTTTTGCACATAGGCCTCTATAAGAGTCTATGACTCAAACACTTAGAAAATCAATGGGAGGTAGACTACAGGCTGGGGAAGAGAACATACAGACTGAGAGACAGTGGATGAGAATGACCCCCCCCCCCCCCAGGGTCATGAACTTTGCCTATTCTATTTGAAGGTTGTATGGGAGATACAGCACCAGGGCGGCATGCTAATTATAGGATGACCCTCCTCACATATAGGCCAGCACTCACAGCACTGCAGCACTCAGCCATCAGTGAATATGAGCAATTATCTATAGTGTCCTCTGACTAAGTTCTGCTTGTGTGATTACTCTGCTGCTGTCCGTTACCTAGGGCCATGAGACTCAAATCTTTTGATTTGGTCTGGCTGAGGGGCTTAATTCATTACAAAATACCTCATACAAATTTCCTCATATCAACATACCGCATTCTGACTTGGTTGCCCATCTACGGTCAGTCGGATGTTTGTCTGACAGCTAATAGTTAATGTATTTTTATTTAATACTAGTCCCATAAGAAACTGGGGGTTTGTTTAAAATGTATGTTCACGGGCCTTCCAGGTGGCGCAGTGGTCTAGGGCACTGCATCGCAGCGCTAGCTGTGCCACCAGAGACTCTGGGTTTGCGCCCAGGCTCTGTCGCAGCCGGCCGCGACCGGGAGGTCGGTGGGGCGACGCACAATTGGCCTAGCATCATCTGGGTTAGGCCGGTAGGGATATCCTTGTCTCATCGCGCACCAGCGACTCCTGTGGCGGGCCGGGCGCAGTGCACGCTAGCCAAGGTCGCCAAGTGCACAGTGTTTTCTCCGACACATTGGTGCGGCTGGCTTCCGGGTTGGATGCGCGCTGTGTTGAGAAGCATTGCGGCTTGGTTGGGTTGTGTTTCGGACGACGCATGGCTTTCGACCTTCATCTCTCCCGAGCCCGTACGGGAGTTGTATCGATGAGACAAGATAGTAATTACTAACAATTGGATACCACGAAATTGGGGAGAAAAGGGGGTATAATAGTTTTTTTTTTAAATGTATGTTCACTCTCTATCCACGGAGGATGTACAGTTGAAGTCGGAAGTTTCCACTCACTTAAGTTGGAGTCATTAAAATTCGTTTTTCAACCACTCCACAAATTTCCTGTTTACTAACTATAGTTTTGGCAAGTCAGTTAGGACATCTACTTTTTGCATGACACAAGTTATTTTTCCAACAATTGTTTACAGACAGATTATTTCACTGTATCTCAATTCCAGTGGGTCAGAAGTTTACATACACTAAGTTGACTGTGCCTTTAAACAGCTTGGAAAATTCCAGAAAATTATGTAATGGCTTTAGAAGCTTCTGATAGGCTAATTGACATCATTTGAGTCAATTGGAGGTGTACCTGTGGATGTATTTCAAGGCCTACCTTCAAACTCAGTGCCTCTTTGCTTGACATCATGGGAAAATCAAAAGAAATCAGCCAAGACCTCAGAAAAAAAATTGTAGACCTCCACAATTCTGGTTCATCCTTGGGAGCAATTTCCAAACGCCTGAAGGCAGCGCGTTCATCTGTACAAACAATAGTACACAAGTATAAACACTATGGGACCACGCAGCAGTCATACCGCTCAGGAAGGAGACGCGTTCTGTCTCCTAGAGATGAACGCACTTTGGTGTGAAAAGTGCAAATCAATCCCAGAACAACAGCAAAGGACTTTGTGAAGATGCTGGAGGAAACAGGTACAAAGTATCTATATCCACAGTAAAACTAGTCCTATGTCGACATTACCTGAAAGGCCGCTCAGCAAGGAAGAAACCACTGCTCCAAAAACCGTCATAAAAAAGCCAGACTACGGTTTGCAACTGCACATGGGGACAAAGATGGTACGTTTTGGAGAAATGTCCTCTGTCTGATGAAACAAAAATAGAACTGTTTGGTCATAATGACCATCGTTATGTTTGGAGGAAAAAGCCGAAGCAAGCCGAAGAATACCATCCCAACCGTGAAGCACGGGGGTGGCAGCATCATGTTGTGGGGTGCTTTGCTGCAGGAGGGACTGGTTCACTTGACAAAATAGATGGCACCATGAGGATGGAAAATTATGTGGATATATTTAAGCAACATCTCAAGACATCACTCAGGAAGTTAAGGCTTGGACTCAAATGGGTTTTCCAAATGGACAATGACCCCAAGCATACTTCCAAACTTGTGGCAAAATGGCTTAAGGACAACAAAGTCATGGTATTGGAGTGGACATCACAAAGCCCTGGCCTCAATCCTATAGAAAATATGTGGGCAGAACTGAAAAAGCGTGAACGAGCAAGAAGGCCTACAAACCTGCCTCAGTTACATCAGCTCTGTCAGGAGGAATGGGCCAAATTTCACCCAACTTATTGTGGGAAGCTTGTGGAAGGCTACCCAAAACATTTGACCCAAGCTAAACAATTTAAAGGCAATGCTACCAAATATTAATTGAGTGTATGTAAACTTCTGACCTACTGGGAATGTGATGAAAGAAAGAAATCTGAAATAAATCATTCTCTCTACTATTATTCTGACATTTCACATTCTTAAAATAAAGTGGTGATCCTAACTGACCTAAAACAGGGAATGTTTACTAGTATTAAATGTCAGGAATTGTGAAAAACTGAGTATAAATGTATTTGGCTGAGGTGTATGCAAACTTCCGACTTCACCTGTAAATGACTGCTCTCCCATAGCGTAAGAGAGGAGAGCTCACCATTTTTTAAATGTACCAACTTAGAGATAAAGGCATCACAGCTCAATTCATAAGCCATACCTCCAGATCTCCATCTGAGAGTGATGGTTTTAAGTATCAACAGAAAAAGCAATCTTCCTTCTCTACAGTGAGAAACATAAGTATCCATTTCTTCTGCTTCCCAAACTGCGAGACTGAAACGGATATTACTTTCCTGCAACATAAATTGCCCTTTAGGGATAAAGAGCTATTTATGATTGCTGACAGAAGGAACTATGGATTATCCTGTAATACAAATAGTAGGCACAATAAAATCAAGAGACAATGTGATACACCTCTCAAGTTTGACAGAATGAACACATATTCTTGTTCCCATCACTGGGTGTACACATTTTACAGGCTCAGAGAACAAACCTAAACGTTGCTATAAACATTTGACTTTCCTCCTCTTTGACACGTTATTCTGGTCACTGTACCAAACACAGGGTCAGCGAGTGAAGTAGACACTCTCTATTCGGAGTCAACTCCGGAGATTGGGAAAGACAAGAAAACAATTCACAGTGCTGCTGAGCAGTTTTCCCATGGGACTAAGATATCAATCTAAGATATCAGGGTAGAACAGTCCCATGACTCGCTCCCTCTAAGTCCTCATATCATCATTGTTAACTGGCCACAATGATAAAGTCCCAGAAGGTTATGCATGCCAGTAGTATCTCCCAGCTGTGTGTGGTCTTAGTAAGGGTGAGAAGCACTGCCCTGTCCATGGTGCTGAATGCAGACCAATACACTCATCATCTCGGTCTCTCTCACACACCCCACACACATGAACGCACACGCAGACCGATTTCCTGTCATTATGTCAGATAACATGTGGGGCTGGTGTGGGTGTGTGGCTACTCCATGGAAATGAGCTAATGTACAGTTGTCCTTGTGGAAGGTGGACTAGTGCTTAATTTAACCCTCCAGGTGCCCTTGGTTGCCCAAGGGCTTACGTAACCCACTTGGAGAAACTCAGTGATACTAAGTCCCTGGTAGTGACACTAGAGCCAGGGTCAGAGGTCAACATCTGTCCTTGGAGAGAGCATCTGGTGTACAGCAATCAAGGTTGTGTTCATGAGGGCACAACTGATTTTTTTTGGTGACAAAAAACAAATAAAAAATGAATGTTATCCCTTCCTTGTTTCAGTCGATTTTTATTGCGTTTTGTGTCTAGTGAACATGAACCTGGACACAGAGTTGAATGGGAGAAAACTTTACTATGAAGAGAGGCTCATGTTTCTCCATCTCTGTTTCTTATCTCTTTATGCTCTTTCACTTCTTCCTTTTCCCTCTATACTCATCTCTCTCAATCTCTGGGAAGAGAAAGGCTATTGTTTAAATCTCTCTCTGTCCTGGTTTCTTTCTCTCAATCTTCTCCTCTTTCACTACCACTCCTTCCTCTGCGCTCTACTCATCGCTCCCTCCAGCTCTGGGAAGAGACATCTGTGAGTGTTTGATTGTCATGCTTGTGGGCAAGGCACTGTCCCAATCCCCTTTTCACTGGGCTTCAAGACGTTTTTGTCATTTTCAGAAGTTCACAGAAAGGATGACCGTAAACACCATGGTCACACCACGGTCCACTGTCTAAGTGCAAAATTTGCCGAAATGCCAGTATAGACCCCATTGCAGCATCACTGTGGTCCTGTCCTATGCAGCAAGCCCAGAAATGAGCGGCAGAACCGAGCTTTGCTTTAGGCGCATTCAGTCAGCACTGAATCTATTGATGCGGACAGCTGTGACTTTTACAGTAGGAAGTATGGTCAGTTGTTCTCCGCTCCATAACATCTTGTCTTGATACACCATATGACCTGTGGTGTTTCCAGTTCCAGGTCCATCACTTAACTCTCATACTGCCACACAGTCTCTCCCAACCCCTGGGCAAAAGAAGCAGACACTTAAGTGATGTCCCTGATATCTTAGAATGATTTTGGAGGACCTTCACAGCAGAGAAGTGTGTTTCGGGTTAGTAGTATCCTTGGGTTATGTTCTGTAGAATCCTCCAGAACAAATCTGAGAGTAAAAACAACCCTGATGCTTTTGAAGAGTGAGAGAGATCGCATCAAGTGGAATATCATTAGTCTTGTCATCAGGCTAAATAAGTAAAGTAGGAAGGCATTTAAGAGTACAGCAATATAAATCTCAGCCCTAAGGAACGCTGTCGATGTTTGTTTGTTCCCAGAGAGCGTGGTTTCTGGAGTGTACGTTGATACTCTTCCCCCACAGCTTACACAATCCACGGGCACCTGGGGTTCACCACTAAAAGCTGGGAATTCTAAACTTGGCACATGAAAATTATCCCTGCCATCTGTTTCTACAGCACGTTGTAGACACTACGCACGGTCCGACCATGCTGGGTGAACTCAACACGTCAGCCAACTATGCTGTCATCATCGTGGCTTTCTGTGTGCACAAACAGTCGAGTTGCACCTCTCTTGCGTCACACGACGAGGTTCAAGGAGATATGAATCAACCTGCCTGAAAGCAACACCAACTGGCGCAGACAGGAGAGGAAGTGAGATAGACAGAAGGGAGGAAGTTGGTGAGGGTGTGAGGACGGAAGTTATCTTGGTGATTCACCTGCTTGCACAGGCATGCACATGCAGACACGTACACCTACACACACATTAGACATGTAAACAGGAGACTCTCTAACATACACAGAAAAATACACTTCCGTGTTCTTTCCCACGCAGGATAACATACACACAGATGCATTTCAAGTCTTAAATTGCATCCGTAAGCTACTTCATACCCCGATATATGCATATATATATGCATGTCTAATATGGACCAGCTTGAGGAAAGAACTAGAAGACTTTACTGTTGCTCTGGTTTCGTAGAGACCCAGCCATTCCCCTGGGTCTCTACAGCAGCAACAATACTATGAATAGTCACAAAACGTTCCAACTTACATCAGGACAACCTGAGGGTTATAGCCAATAGAGACACTCTAAATCGTGTTCACGCAGAGTGTCAGGTGCGAGAAGGTGTGCTTTGTGAAAGGCAAATGAAGGAACGTTAAAGCATGTGACTGTTAAACGAACAGCTGAGCAATTATGACTGACTGAGTTAACACCTCTGCAATAGATTATGGAATCTCTTCCAATAACCTGGTTATTCAGTGGAAAATCTAGAACTATCGCTTTCCTGTCAATTCTGTTCAAAACTACAACTGAGAATGCAAAGTTCCACTTAAGCAGAATGGTCTCACTTCTCCACCACAAGAGAAGTACATTGTATTTTTTTGTACATAATACATCGATTTTACAGATTTCCCCCCCCTTGCTACTACCAGATGTCTTCTTTGAAAACAGCACTTCGAAGAGGATACATGTCGATGACGTAAGTCTGTCAGTTTGGACCTGGGCTATAATAGTATTTGACATATTCTGGAAATAGTCCCAAAAGTGTGTCCAGTTTGACCCAGGTCTGGTATCATTTCCTTTTCTCCTCTATTGTATGTTACCAGTCCTGAAGAGAATTGTAGCTATAGGCTTTTCATTCACTAAATCAGTGGAGTTCAGATAGAAAAACCCACTCATGTGCATATGTTTTTATTTATGGAACGTCGCACATCAAGATAGAGGATGGCTTTGGGGTCAAATGTTTTTGTTTTTTTCTGATCCGCATTAGCCTGGTTAGGTGACTAACCTACATGTAAACAAATCATTTCAAAGCAGTAAAAGGGAGTAGGCCTATGCGTTTCTGTTCGCTTGGTTCCGTCTCTGTGTGCAAGCTAACTAATTACATTGAAACATTGTAGATAACGCCAGCTCTCACCAGATAGAATAAAATAGGTCTCTCCATCCACTCCTTTATGAAATAGTTCTTGCCAAAGTGCCTGTACTAGCATAATATTCAACTGAGAGTTGGCGTGAGCACTACTTGGAGGAAAACGTATTGTGACATTCACTGTGATAGCATGATGTGATCTTCGATCGACAGTGATAGTCTAGCCTAATTTGTTCTGTAGGCCTAAATGGGGCTATAGAAACATATGCGTATTTTCAATAGGCATGTGTCGCTTTGTCAAACATCGAATAGAACTGATGAGTAACACGACATTCCTCGCATCGTATGCAGGTCGAAACCTAACAAGCTCTTACAGACTAAACAAGACCACGTACATGTTTACTAAATCGGTTGATGCGGCAAGAGGCGCAACAAAACAGCTGTCAACAGAATTACAACGTATCCGTCACATGGTTGCGCGCTGCTACGACCACAATGTACTATTATTTGCGTTTCGTTTTCGACTGTCTTTTACATACCCTTCTCCGTTTCGATTGAATCAAATGCATCCACAATAAGAGGCTGTGATTTTGATGTGTAGTTTCTCTTCTCGTGGACAAGTTTTTTCTTCCACGGTTTTGACGTTGTTTTCACAGACTGCCTTCGTAAAAAAAAATGTATGTCTCGTTGCTTCCTGTTTTAGGTACAGTGCTGATTATTTCTTCGGGGTGGGGCGGAATGTTGATACTCCGCAAAGAAATGTGGGCAAAAGAGCAGAGCATGCCCGTACACGCACGCACTCGTTATTGTAATGTCTGTATTCTGTATCACGAGACACGTTCGTTCAAGGTATGTGATAGAGTGGTTGCTGCACTTGACAGTTAGTGAAGAAACCATATTTTGTTGTAAAACATGGTATGCCGGGCAACACAAACTGCTGCAATGTACTATACCACTAATTGCACAGTATTAATTGCACAGGAATTAAAATATTGTACTGATCCTCACTCTTTGAGCCACGTTACAATTCTCAACAAGTTAGTTAAAAACTCAAAAGGATCCGACCCTTTTTTAAAAAAAAAAAACACTGACATTTGTGGAAATGTGAAATTAATGTAGGAGAATATAACACATTAGATCTGGTATTAGATAATACCATCATCTTTGAAACGCAAGAGAAAGGCCATAATGTATTATTCCAGCCCAGGCACAATTTAGATTTTGGCCACAAGATGACAGCAGCGCAAAGTTTTACTGATCCAATGAACCCTTGCATGTTGAACCCTCAAAATGTTGTATCAAGACTGCCCAAATGTGCCTAATTTGTTTATTAATACAATACATTTTCAAGATCATAATTGGGGGACGACAACACCGATCCCGTAGAGGTTTTAATCCTATTGGTACGATGTGTAGGCTGTTTGCCTTTTACACCAGCCACCTGGGTTTGCTTTCCTGTCCCGTTGTTCGCTACACTGGGGCCAGAAGTAGGATGACGGCCGTGAGGCCATTGGAACGCACAACCGTACATGTGAGGGGGCAGCAGTCGGTTGAATCACAGGGACATGCCTTCCTGTTTGGAGGGTGCAGTGTAGCTATATGAAGCATGTAATAATTTGTTAGAAACTATTACAATCATATTGGCGCAATGAGTAGGGTGTTTGCCTTTCATGCCATAATTCTCTCTTTCTCTCTTTCTTTCTCTCTCTCTCGGAGGACCTGAGCCCTATGACCATGCCTCAGGACTACCTGACATGATGACTCCTTGCTGTCCCCAGTCCACCTGGCCATGCTGCTGCTCCAGTTTCAACTGTTCTGCATGTGATTATTATAATTTGACCATGCTGGTCATTTATGAACATTTGAACATCTTGGCCATGTTCTGTTATAATCTCCACCCGGCACAGCCAGAAGAGGACTGGCCACCCCACATAGCCTGGTTCCTCTCTAGGTTTCTTCCTAGGTTTTGACCTTTCTAGGGAGTTTTTCCTAGCCACCGTGCTTCTACACCTGCATTGCCTACCTGGGCCTACCTGGTTAAATAAAGGTGAAATAAAATAAAATAAAAAAATTGCTTGCTGTTTGGGGTTTTAGGCTGGGTTTCTGTACAGCACTTTGAGATATCAGCTGATGTACGAAGGGCTATATAAATACATTTGATTTGATTTAAAAGGCCACTCTAAAATGTGCAGTTCTATCACAACACAATGCCACAGATGTCTCAAGTTCTGAGAGAGCATGCAATTGGCATGCTGAGTGCAGGAATGTCTGTCAGAGATGTTGCCAGATAATTGAATGTACATTTATATGCCATAAGCCACCTCCAACCTTGTTTTAGAGAATTTGGCAGTACATCCAACCTGCCTCAAAACCATAGACACGTGTATGATGTCATGTAGGCGCGCGGTTTTCTGATGTCAACATTGTGAACAGACTTTCCCATGGTGGTAGTGGAGTTATGGTATGGGCAGGAATAAGCTATGGACAACCAACACAATTTAATATATTTCCTTCTTATTGCGTTTGAGCCAATCAGTTGTGTTGTGATAAGGTAGGGGTGGTATTCCGAAGATAGCCTTATTTGGTTAAAGACCCAGTCCATATTATGGCAAGAACAGCTCAAATAAGCAAAGAGAAATGACAGTCCATCTTTACTTTAAGACATGAAGGTCAGTCAATCTGGAAAATTTCAAGAACATTGAAAGTTTCTTCAAGTGCAGTCGCAAAAATCATCAAGCGCCATAATGAAACTGGTTCTCATGAGAACCGCCACAGGAAAGGAAGTTACCTCTGCTGCAGAGGATAAGTTCATTAGAGTTACCAGCCTCAGAAATTGCAGCCCAAATAAATGCTTCACACAGTTCAAGTAACAGACACATCTCAACATCAACTGTTCAGAGGAGACTGCGCGAATCAGGCCTTCAAGGTTGGTTTGCTGCAAAGACACCAATAAGAAGAAGAGACTTGCTTTGGCCAAGAAACACAAGCAATGGACATTAGACCGGTGGAAATCTGTTCTTTGGTCTGATGAGTCGAAATTTGACATTTTGGGTTCAACCTTGTCTTTGTGAGACACAGAGTAGGTGAATGGATGATCTCTGCATGTGTGGTTTCTACCGTGAAACATGGAGGTGGAGGTGTGATGGTGTGGGGGTGCTTTGCTGTTGATTTATTTAGGCACACTTAACCAGCATGGCTACCACAGCATTCTGCAGCGATACACAATCCCATCTAGTGTGCGCTTAGCGGGACTATCATTTGTTTTTCAACAGGACAATGACCCAACACACCTCCAGGCTGTGTAAGGGCTATTTGATCAAAAAGGAGAGAAATGGAGTGCTGCATCAGATGACCTGGCCTCCACAATCACCCGACCTCAACCAAATTGAGATGGTTTGGGATGAGTTGGACCGCAGAGTGAAGGAAAAGCAGCCAACAAGTGCTTAGCATATGTGGGAACTCCTTCAAGACTGTTGGAAAAGCATTCCAGGTGAATCTGGTTGAGAGAATGCCAAGAGTGTTCAAAGCTGTCATCAAGGCAAAGGGTGGCTACTTTGAAGAATCTCAAGTATAAAATAGATTTAGATTTGTTTACATGGAAATTGCCTATATCAATATATATTTGTTGTCAATGTTTTTGCGTCAAACTGGTGGCAGTAGAGAGTTGTAAGAGTTAACTGAAAATGAGTCTTTCTTCATTAATTAGGCTATTTTTTCGTTAACCTTACGGCTTATCTACTAGAAACTCATGGACAATATGAACACAGATAATACAAATGAATACTATATTTGAATTTAAAAAAAATCTAAATTAACAAAGTTACAATAGATTGACATATATTTTTTGTTGAATACCAAAGTTACTGAATATTCTGGTAACATTGGTAAATTGACGGTAACTTTGCTACTGTCACGGATAGCTCATTCTGTTCACCAGTTCCGGAGGTCTACGTCACCGGCTATCTAGGCTTCACTGAACGGGATTCATTATCATCAACCCAGGGCTGTCTTGTCTGATTACACACACCTGGTTCCCATTTCCCGTGATTAGTATGTTATATAAACTCAGCAAAAAAAGAAACGTCCTCTCCCTGTCAACTGCGTTTATTTTCAGCAAACTTAACATGTGTAAATATTTGTATAAACATAACAAGGTTCATCAACTGAGACATAAACTGAACAAGTTCCACAGACATGTGACTAACAGAAATTGAATAATGTGTCCGTGAACAAAGGGGGCCAAAAAGGGGGGTCAAAATCAAAAGTAACAGTCGGTATCTGGTGTGGCCACCAGCTGTATTAAGTACTGCAGTTTATTTCCTCCTCATGGACTGCACCAGATTTGCCAGTTCTTGTTGTGAGATGTTACCCCACTCTACTACCAAGGCACCTCCAAGTTCCCGGACATTTCTGGGGGGAATGGCCCTAGCCCTCACCCTCCGATCCAACAGGTCCCAGACGTGCTCAATGGGATTGAGATCCGGGCTCTTCGCTGGCGATGGCAGAACACTGACATCCCTGTCTTGCAGGATATCACACACAGAACGAGCAGATTGGCTGGTGGCATTGTCATGCTGGAGTGTCATGTCAGGATAAGCCTGCAGGAAGGGTACCACATGAGGGAGGAAGATGTCTTCCCTGTAACGTACAGCGCTAAGATTGCCTGCAATGACAACAAGCTCAGTCTGATGATGCTGTGACACACCGCCCCAAACCATAACGGACCCTCCACCTCCAAATCGATCCCGCTCCAGAGTGCAGGCCTCGGTGTAACGCTCATTCCTTCGACGATAAACGCAAATCCGACCATGACCCCTGGTTAGACAAAACCGCGACTTGTGAGTGACCAGTCCTGTCTGGTCCAGCGACGGTGGGTTTGTGCCCACAGGTGACGTTGTTCCCGGTGATGTCTGGTGAGGGCCTGCCTTACAACAGGCCTACAAGCCCTCCGTCCAGCCTCTCACAGCCTATTGAGGACAGTCTGAGCACTGATGGAGGTATTGTTCGTTCCTGGTGTAACTCGAGCAGTTGTTGTTGCCATCCTGTACCTGTCCCGCAGGTGTGATGTTCGGATGTACAATCCTGTGCAGGTGTTGTTACACGTGGTCTGCCACTGCGAGGACGATCAGCTGTCCGTCCTTTCTCCCTGTAGCGCTGTCTTAGGCATCTCACAGTACAGACATTGCAATTTATTGCCCTGGCCACATCTGCAGTCCCCATGCGTCCTTGCAGCATGCCTAAGGCACGTTCACGCAGATGAGCAGGGACCCTGGGCATTTTTATTTTGGTGTTTTTCCAGAGTCAGTAGAAAGACCTCTTTAGTGTCCTAAGTTTTAATAACTGTGACCTTAATTGCCTACCGTTCAACAAGGTTTACCCTCGCTCTTTTGTTTGGGTACAGTTTGTTTTGGGTGTATTAAAAACCCATATTCTGTATTCTTGCACCTGTCTCCAAAATCCTTTATACCAGTGTGACAGCTACCCTAATTGCAATGTTACAAAACACTATACTGCAGGCAGAAGAATAGTAGCCATTCTTCCATGACATTTAAAAAGTGGGGTGGAGGTTTCTACTAAGCTATATGGAATTGTTTTAAGAAGGTCATACCAATGATCATTTAGCTTTTGGATTTAGAATTTGATGACCCCTTGAAGTATAAAAAAAACAAAAACAATTATTTGCCAACATCTTTTGGAGGGTCTTACTGCTATTAGCCCATACAAACGCATTGAATAACATATTCACTACATGGAACAACATATCAAAAGGAAGTTTGTTCTGAAGTGTCTCTCCTATATCTGAGAGATATAACAAAGATCAGGATGCATTTGTTCCTTTTTTAAATTTTTATTACATGTATTTAACCAGGCCGACAGCTCTCTGGCTGGACAGGAACAGGTGGTCGCACCAGGCCTAGCCACACCTCCAAAACAATGCCGAAATAAATAAATGCTGAAACTGATGTTGGACAATCAAATTCGCTGTGTAAATAAACAAAAATCTTTAAGGCTGGGTCATTGACATAAATCTTATTTGACACTGCTCCAGCGAAACAAGGCCCGACCTTTATGAAATGACTTGTTTCCAAAGCTCAAATGATCTTACTCTGTTTTACAGTTCTATTAGAATATTATGTTAGAATATATGTTAAATATGTAATATAAAAGTGTTATTTTTATTGTAATTGAAACAATTATGGGGTCGTGCCATGTATGATAACAGGTGGGATATTATTAATAATAAACTTGTTCTACTATAGGTAGTAGGTTGCATAGTGATAGCAACAATGTAACTCTCCGGTGCAGGGATTCAAGTAAAACTCCCTTATGCCTGGTAAGGGACCTTCTATATGTCTATATGCCTGCACCACATTTTTTTATGGGCCTAAATATAGAATTACTGTACATAAATAATTGGAGCTTACTTCTTCATCTTCCAATAAATAAGTGGTAAGCCTACCTGTTTGACCGACACAATTATCCTATCCATAGATGTCGGTATAGCCAAATACTCCAATACTGTTGCATGCACTGATTAAATACCTCCGTGTCTGGGAAGGGCTTGGTGTGTTTGATCAAAACCAGGGCTCGACTTGAGTGAGGGTATCACATACACTTTGTTAAAGAAAAGGGCAAAAAGGATATCTATTGTTTGATTTATATTTTGAAATACGCATCCAGATCATATCAAGCATTCTATAACAAAACATAATTTGCCTCCTGAGTTGCGCAGTGATCTAAGGCACTGCATCGCATCGCAGTGCTAGCTGTGCCACTAGAGATTCTGGGTTCGAGTCCAGGCTCTGTCGCAGCCGGCCGCGACTGGGAGGCCCATGGGGCGGCGCACAATTGGCCCATGCATGATCAGGGTTAGGGGAGGGTTAGGCCGGTAGCAACTAGCAACTCCTGTGACGGTGACACGGTTGCCAGGAGTTCCTGGAGCTGACCGTCCGGCCAAACTGAGCAATCGGAGGAGAAGGACCTTGGTCAGGGAGATGACCAAGAACCTGAATGTCACTCTGACAGAGCTCTAGAGTTCCTCTATGGAGATGGGAGAATCTTCCAGAAGGACCACAATATCTGCAGCACTCCACCAATTAGGCCTTTATGGTATTGGCCAGACTGAAGCCACTCCTCAGTAAAAGACACATGACAGCCTGCTTGGAGTTTGCCAAAAGGCACCTAAAGACTCTTAGACCATGAGAAACGAGATTCTCTGGTCTGATGAAACCAAGATTGAACTCTTTGGCCTGAGTGCCAAGTGTCACGTCTGGAAGAACCCTGACACCAGTGGCAGGGACTGGGAGACTAGTCAGGATTGAGACAAAGATGAATGGAGTGAAGTACAAAGAGATCCTTGATGAAAACCTGCTCCAGAGCGCTCAAGACTTCAGACTGGGGCGAAGGTTCACCTTCCAACAGGACAATGACCATAGGCACACAGCCAAGACAACACTGGAGTGGCTTCGGTACGCGTCTCTGAATGTCCTTGAGTGGCCCAGCCAGAGCCCAACCAACCTGACAGAGCTTGAGATGACCTGCAGAGAGGAAGGTGTGATACAGGTGTGCCAAGCTTGTAGCGTCATACCCAAGAAGACTTGAGGCTAATTAATTGCTGCTTCATCAACGTGCCGAGTAAAGGGATTGAATACCTATGTAAATGTGATATTTCAGTTTTACTTTTTTATAAATTAGCAAACATTTCTACAAACCTGTTATTGCTTCGTCATTATGGGGTTTTGTGTGTAGATTGAGGGGGGGGGGGGGGGGGGACAATTTAATCAATTTAGAATAAGGCTGTAACCAAACAAAATGTGGAAAAATTCAAGGCGTCTGAATACTTTCCGAAGGCATTGTACATGTTTGTGAGAGTCTCACCTTTGCACAGAAAGGATAGTATTAGTGTGTAGCCCAAACGATTCAGACGTAACAGACAGAAGTTGGCAGAACTGCTCTACCGACTTCAGATGAGTCTCCTGACCTTTGTAGAGGTCATAGAGCAAACTGGACAGATGCTACAGATGGTTTTCTGTGGAGACAGGTTTTCCGGATGTCACATGATTTGACTGCTCTAGCTCTGTCACCTGTTCTATGATTTGTTCTGTCTTTTCTGGTGGGTTAAACTGAAATTGCAACCAATTTTCTATGGCTTGTTTAAAAAAAATTGTATTTTGGAGATTATTTTGTTTTCAAATAACCAAAAGTGAATGAGAAAAATGCTCTTGAACATGGGGTGAGACATTCTTACTAATTTGTAAATAAAGCCAGTTCGTTATTAAGAATGATTTATTTCTGTTTTTAGAGGGAGAGAAACCAAAGCCCACTGTCGTCTCATGGGACTCCCGGTCGCGGCCGGCACAGGTATTGAACCAACATCTGTAGCAACGCAATCTGCACTGTGAGGCAGTGTCTTAGACTGCTGCGCCCCTCGGGAGGCCCCATCTAAAAAGTTTCTAATGCTGATCATATGCCTTGCACAAAGTATCTATTGTCCTGCTAATAGCCCCTAATGATGCTGTACAACGTGACCGGTCGGGGGTAGGCTACAGTACCACAGTAAGAGCAAAGTAATCCTAACATTTCCACACCCTAATTGTAGTCTAACCAATACCCAAACGGAGATTCAGTGAAAATACAAATCTCATTGATTTATCAAGACCAATCCCCATGCTTGTCTCAGAGCAGCACTGCCTCTGAATGCTGTCTTTTCCCCCTTCCACTTGCCTCCTTCATTAATTTTGAAAGAGTATTTCCCAGTAATAACTCTGTTCCAACATTTCTGTCATTCAGTGATATTTATTCCCAGAGTAATTCGTTATGCATCCATATGGAAAATGACATGTGTAAGAGACGGTCACTTTTAGAGACTATAATACATGGTGTCCAGGTCAGGATAACCAAAAATGTCTTTATTAAACAATGTTGATACTTATTTATTTTGACCCAAAGCCATGAATGAATGAGTCACTTAGCTTTATGTAGGTGCCGAGGCTATATGACTGCCATCAACGCGATTATTTAGCAGACATCACTTGCTTACATTCAGTCAAGACATATATTTTAAGAATATCCATGGAATATAATTGAACATTTTAGTTTCTCTTAGAATAAAAACCTTAGCGTAACAAACAGTTGTATTAAGTAATACTTACGAGTAGTAACAACAAAATATGTGTATTTTTCCGGATATGCACGTGCAGGACAGAGGAATAGCAATTCTTACACTATTGTTCTAAATTCAATCACCTTCTTCATCCTCATCATTCAGTTCATTGAAATTCAAATTTGAAGTTGTGCACAGTTATCAGATTCTATATGGTTTATGTCGCCCATTCATTGTCAGTTAGACACACAATAGCGCCTTGGGACCCAAAAGCATAATCAGTGCTCTAACTCCCCCTTGCGCTGGTCTGGAGCAATGAAGCAGTGACGCAATGTACCGTACTAAACCACAAATTACCTCTAAATCTCACAGCATAATCTCAAAACTTTTAGTTGAGCAACCACTGTAGGCGGATGCGATGGGATTGAGACACATCAACAGTATCATTGTTTGTTTTCACACATTCACGAGTAGTGTCCATGGTCGAGCTTCTTCAACTTGCTCAACTTCATACGAACAAAAAGAGCAAGAAAGCCACGCCAAATTAGCTAGGTGTTGGCAATAAGTGCACACACCTGTTTTATGTTCTACATGATTTAAAATGAGGTTCACAAAGTAAGGCCGCAACATTGTCAGCTCTGGAGAGCTCTTGCACTATAGAGGGCTAAATCGACAAGTCTCCTTGAAAATATCAGTTTCACTTTTAACAATAATTGTTGCTATATAAATATATATTTCACTGTACATTTAGATTATTTGTAGCCCTGTGACAACCCAGACACCCTTATTGTAAGATAACCAAGTCACATCAAGGTCTTATGAAAGAAATGTACAGGGTATTGATTTTTCCAATTCCTGAAAAGACTAAACTTGAATTCTAATCAAGCCCAGAATTGAAATAGCTCATTTTATATCTGTTTGGGGGCATATAACGCATTGAAGCATATAACGCAGTAGACCCACAGGATCAGGTGTTCAGAGACAAATACAAAACAATTAGTCATTCACTTTCTATTTCCTTGAAAGTTTGTGCTTTTCTGCCACGCTAAAACTGTCAGATGGAATCAAATTACACAATAAATGTTAAGAAAAAAAAGTATGGAAGAAATAGGTTGTAATAACTGATATTCTTTCTGAGTTCCAGCTCAGACAAGGAAGCATGTGTCCAAAGATCTCTGGTATTATTTTGGATGTAAGAAATTACCAACTATTGTATGTAAATGTCACATACTGTAGGATTAATTTGCAATAGACCATACAGCAAGCCATACAATCTTGGATCGTATTCATTAGTGCACACAATTGCAAAACATTGCAACGGAAAACAAAAGTGAGCGATTCATATTGAACAAGGTGAGGTACACTAGTCCCTCGGTGTCAGTCCGTTTTCTTTCATTTGGTGCCAAGTGAATACGACCCTGAACAACCGCTTTATGGTTATTACAGGAATCTGTGTTTGTCACTCATCAATGACCAATGACCAATTCAATTATGCTGATTGGAGACTTTTGGACACAGGTGATGTGTCTTTCATTCAGGTAACCTAGGAGCAGGAAATATAGAGATTGCAAACAGAGATTTTCCATCTCACGTTACTCTGTTTCATTGTTATCTTCCTACGTTGATAATCAGTCATCATTATCAAGAAGGCCTGGTTTCTCCTTCGGGAGGCAATCATCTAGAGTGTGTGTGTGTGTGTGTGTGTGTTTGTGTTTGTGTGTGTGTGTGTGTGTGTGTGAAGGGGGGGGGGGGGGTGCTAAAACCACCATTAAGACAGGGCTTCACGTTGATTTGTGAATTGTCATTGTGTTATTGACGCTACAAACTAACACTATTATTTTTACCATCTGATTGAGATGTATATCTGTATATATGTATATGTGTTCAGTTGGCTATTGTCATTGTTCTCACTATTGTACATTTGCATATGGCTAAAGCCTCAATAAGTGGGCTTTACAAGTGAGCTGCTATTATGTTTCCTCTATGTCTGCCACTTAGGAGACTGTACTGATACCAGAACTGTATGCTGGTAGTCTATAATGCCCGAAACGTTTCCTGCATGCTGCTAGCCAGCTAGCTTCCTTTCCTGGACAACAACAAGCAGGTAATTGCCATATCATTGGAGTCGGAGGCACCTTCACATCAGAAGCAGTGATTAAGGTGCTCTGGAAATAGCGAGTCTCCCTCAGAACACTCAGGCAATGTCCACTGCAACAACACCGGAAGAAAATTGACAGGCCATTCTGGGGGTTTTCCACCTAGTGCTCAGAAAGCCTGTAATGGGCATTCTAACTGTAGCTAGGTGAGCCAAGGATGAAATAGCATAAAATAGAGGCACAACAAAGCTCTGATATTTGACAAAATGACAGACCAATCACAGAGGGAAACAGTCTTATTTGTGGTGCGTTGCCAGCAACACGAGTGTCCACAATTCAGCTTTTAGTGCTCACAGTCTAGTAAACAGTATCTGTTGGTTGTCCAAACCAAATATTTGCATATACATTCTACATACTTATTTGATTGTAAAAGTTGGCTTTTATTCTTATTTGCATGTTCGCTTCTGTAAGTACATCTAATGCTCACATCTACTAAGGATTCAACTAAGTAGTTCAGTTAACCAGCTAATCAATTACCGTCACAGCTGCTTTAGACAACCTTATCTCTTCAACATAGAATAGCCCCATCTAGTGGAAGTCAAATTCCATAGTAACCATGTGGTCCATTTTTCTATAACCTATAATCTCAGTTATTTGTTTGGCCATATGAATAATTCTGAAAAAGGTTGATGCCGATAAGTTGCCAGTGTAAATGAATGGTGTATTCATCAATCTGTTTGAAGTACATTGAAGAATATTCTTAAATGTATTGTGTTCGTTTGGTATGTTGGTGCGTGTGTTATTGATGCTGTACGTCGTCCTGTCTCAATGTTGTTGTTTTTTCTCTTTCTGAACCATGAACATCATCTGGAGTCATAAGGCTTCACATAAACCAGATCTAAAATCAAATAACTATATTAACCTTACCGTTTACTTTGAAAAAATATTTATTGCCGTCATTTGTTTGGTGTCAATCATTCCATCATTCCATTTGAATCTCAATCGCATTAATCCCAGCGAATAAAACCTGCATGTTATTGATCATGTCTTATGAAAAGACATTGAATGACAGAGTGCAGTAAAGAATGACATTCAGCCAAATTAAGAATAAGCTATAGCTTATAAATCAACTCTCTCGTCCACAATGCCTTTGTTGTCTGTGAAACAAAAGGTCTTGAAGCCAATGG
Source organism: Oncorhynchus mykiss (assembly GCF_057628025.1). Classification (NCBI taxonomy): domain Eukaryota; kingdom Metazoa; phylum Chordata; class Actinopteri; order Salmoniformes; family Salmonidae; genus Oncorhynchus; species Oncorhynchus mykiss. The sequence continues at coordinate 43,105,966 of NC_143024.1, forward strand.
AGTGGTTCTGACTCAAATGGCAGGTTTACTTCATGCTGCCTTTGTTGTTGATGACTCTTTGCTGATGTGGGTAAACACAGCTGCATGAGGGTGATATGGGTGCTGTGTGGAAATGTGTGTTTGGGCATGCACTGATAGCTTGGCGCTAGCTGGGCTGAGAAAAGCCACTCGACCCTGACCCAGGACAATGAGGGAAATACACGCTACCTTGCATCGTGGCCCTGTTACCATAGCTTCTAGGGCAGCGCTTGCTGAACTTCTGGGTCCATTCCATTTCATCTCCCAGCTTAGGCCAGTGCCATAGCATTAACACAGGCATAGAAAAATAACCCCCAGAATGCCTGGAGGTCCTGAGAAGAGATGGTGGTCAGTTCCATCTCAATTCCAGTTATAGCATGATTATTGTTGTTCTTTGATAGCTCCAGGTATATTGGTAAATCATTCCCAAGAGCTCTATGACACCCCAACAATAGGCCACAGCAGGGTTTGTGTCACACTGTCTAATCTTAATTAACATTCACTATCTTGGACAATAGGTCATAACTCAGTGTACTATAGAGTCCCATATGCTACCAAGGAACTGTAAAGTCCCACATAGTGTGTTTGTATGTTATGAATCCCTTTTGGCCGGACAGTGATGGTAACGAGACCCGTAACATAACTCATACAAATTATAATAGTGAAAAAGTAAGAGTGAGAACGAAACAACCACAGACAACTAAATTACCGTCAAATTCATGGTTTATTTAAAAACACGGTAATGGGGGGAGCAGGAAAAGGGGCTGAGCTGGACCCAAGGAAAGAAATAATAAGTATCCAAAAACACCCCTAAGCTAGACAAGCCTACTTCACCAACAGCTAACTAACTAAAAATACAGTGGGTGGTCTGCCCAGTTCTAACTAGTGTTTTTATACAAAGAATTCCTACGGGTAATGTATGCCCATGGGCGACTTATCTTGGTACCCCCTTTTCCCACCGTCAAACAAACACCATGACAAAACTCACAGGTGGGGACAACGTGACATGTAGTTGCAAAAACCAAACAAGAGATCTACAGACAGATGGCATTGACAGAGAGCTCTACAGACAGATGGCATTGACAGAGTGATTGAGCTCTAGAGCAAACAACAGACAGGGTTTTTAAACCAAGGGAAAGGGAATGCGATTGGGTAATGGAAACAGGAGGAGGTGTGTCTTCTGATTAGTGACTGATTGATGACTGATTGGGGAATGATGATTGCCACCTGTGAGGAGAGAAAATAAATACACAGGATACCTGTATCCGTAACACTCCCACCCTTAAAAGAGCAACCCTAGGGGGGAATTGGGACCAAAGTATTACAGTGAACACCCCCAAGAACAACAACAAAGTCAACCTTACAAAACATACAAAAATCATCATTTTTACACACGAGACAAAGCATCTGCTAATACATTTTCAGAACCTTTTTTATGCCGTATCTCCAAATTTAAATTTTGCACAATAAGGGCCCAACGCATTAGGCGCTGGTTCTGGTTGTACATCCGATGGAGAAACACTAAGGGGTTATGATCAGTATATACAATCACTGGTAGGGCACTGGAACCAATATAAACTTCAAAGTGTTATAGAGATAACAACAAAGCAAGAGCTTCTTGTTCAATTGTCGCATAGTTTGTTTGACATTTGTTACATTTACGAGAAAAATAACAAACGGGATGATCCACTCCACTCTTGTCCTGCTGCAGTAGAACAGCACCAGCACCTCTGGTACTAGCATCTACCTCCAGTTTAAACGGTTGTTCAAAATCCAGAGCAGCAAGTGCAATGCTATTACATAAGAGTGCTTTAGCGGATTCAAAAGCTATCTTACAATCATGGGACCACTCATAAGCTCTAGCCGGACTGAGCAAATTGGTTAATGAAGCAACTACCGCAGAGAAATTGACAGAAACTACGGTAGTAGCCAACCATCCCTAAAAAGCGGCGTAGCTCTCGTCTGGTGGTAGGTGCGGGGAATGAAGTTATAGCCAAGACCTTGGCATCAACAGGGCGCACCTGTCCATGGCCGACCTCCTTGCCGAGATAGGTAACAGTAGCCTTCCCAAACTCGCACTTTGCCAAGTTCATGGTTAGAGAAGCAGCTGCCAACCGTTCACATACTACCCTTAGAGAGTCAACATGACTTGACCACAGACGAATAAATCACTAAATCCTCAAGATATGCACTACAATTGGGAACTCCAGCTAATACAGAGTTAACCAGTCGTTGGAAAGTGGCTGGTGCATTTCGCATCCCAAAAGCCACGACTGAGTACTGTAGGAATTTGTCTGGGGTCACAAAGGCAGAAATCTCAGAAGCACGTGAAGTTAACAGAACCTGCCAGTAACCTTTTACAATTTAGTTACATACTTAGCAGCACCAACAGTGTCGATACAGTCGTCCAGTCTGGGTAACGGGAATGAATCTGGCAATGTGACAGAATTTACCTTTCAATAATCTGTACATAATCTGGACGTACCATCAGGTTTAGGAACCAGAATGCAAGGAGAACTCCAAAGGCTTGAACTTGGCGTAGCCAGGTCATTCTCCAACAAATATTTCACCTCATCTCTCATTATCTTCCTCTTGGAAGCTTTGATACAATATGGGTGTTGCTTGATAGGTGTAGCATTTCCAACATTAATGTCATGTTCCAACACGTTTGTGTGAGTAGGAACGTCATGAAAGAGACATGGAAAACTGTGCAGTAGCCTCCCAATATCGTTGGCCTGTCCGTCCGTTAAATGAACCAGACCTGACTGGAGAGAGACAGCAGCATTTCTGAGTTGGGCAATCTAATGCACTGCTGCCGAGTATTGCACAACTCCAATCCATCTTCATCATCAATTTGACAGTCCACTATCATAGCAGTAGAAGCAGAGGAGAATAACCTGACTTGGTTTTCCTGTTATCTGACATGTGTGGCATGTCCGACAGAACTGAGCCACATCTTGTTTTAAACCCGGCCAAAATAAATGTTGAAGGATCCGATCATAAGTTTTTGTGATTCCTAAATGACCAGACCACTGGTGATCATAAGCAAGGGATAACAAATTTTGTCGAAAGGCTGTCGGAATCATCACTATTTGGTAAACAGCATTCCAATCTCCGCCCGCATCATCATGGGATGTCCATTTACGCATGAGGAGATTACAATCAATTAAATAAGCCATGTTCTTCTTCTTTACCTGTTCCAATGAGACAATACTAGAAAAACATTTAGCAAGCATGTTGTCAACCTTTTGGTTAGCAATCAGCTGCTCACGAGTGACTGGTAACTGTATTGCATCAGCAATAAGTTCAACATTCTTCGATTCTTTCCTGGGTTGTTTGTCAGAGGTGATCAGCTTCCCAGAGGTAGCACACAACCCATCCTCTTGATCAACCTCTTTGAACAGAACAGTGTTCGACAAATCTATCACGTCACCCTCTTGTCAGGCACGAGTGACAGCACAAGCGGGGAACACATGTGGATAACTCTGTGCAAGCTCATTAGAGAGAGAGTGGTCACTTGTATCCAGTACGAGTACTACCTTTCCTCCGGCAATATCGTTACCCATTATAAAGGTCACACCTTTTACTGGCAACATAGGACGTACCCCCACTCTGAATATTCCACTGATTAACTCAGTGTACTTTCACAAAGTGCAACGGCACTGGGACAAAACCCATTTCAATACCCTGCACTAACACACTGGAACCACCCTATGTATCGTCGGATAAGGGCAACACATCAGACAATATAAACGACTGCGCCGCACCAGTATCTCTAAGGATTTTAACCGGACGCCGAGACGCTTCGTCATTCGTTAGGGACACAAACCCCTCAAATGAACGGTTCATAACTACGGTCAGGGACTGGACCTTTCAAACTACAGTTACCCTCAGGCACCTGTTTCGCTTCAGACCGCACAACAGTACAAATTAGACCAACACCTGTTGGTGGCTTGGCACAAAGAGGCATCCCTTGTTTGCATTTTAGCAGGAAGCAATCATTAATCATATGTCCCACCTTATGACAATAGAAACAGGGACGCGATAACACATTTTGTTTAAAGGCTGTCAGAATCATCACTATTTGGTAAACAGCCTTCCAATCTCCGCCCGCATCATCATGGGATGTCCATTTACGCATGAGGAGATTACCATCAATTAAATAAGCCACGTTCTTCTTCTTTACCTGTTCCAATGAGACAATACTAGAAAAACATTTAGCAAGCATGTTGTCAACCTTTTGGTTAGCAATCAGCTGCTCACGAGTGACTGGTAACTGTATTGCATCAACAATACATTTTTCTGACGTGCTTGATATACTACTGCTGGCCGACTAGGACTAAAAGTAGGCAATTCAGTGGCTCTACTCTCAGCCGAAAACACGCTCTTGTGTGTCAACAGAAACTCGTCTGCCAACACTGACAGGGAGGATACTTTCTGTTAATTTAGGTAAACTGCAATGCGTTCGGGTAAGCAATTTTTAAACTCTTCCAAGATTAACTCCCGGAGAGAGTTGAAATCAATTACCTTGCTAGCAGCATGCCATTTATCAAACAGATTTCCCTTGTCTCTAGCAAATTCCACATACGTCTTACTAGAAGACTTCTTATGAGACCTAAATCTGTCGGTATGCCTCAGGCACAAGCTCATAGGCGCGAAGAACAGTAGCTTTGACCACTTAATAATTCATACTGTCCTCCAGAGGTAGAGAACCTCTTGGGCTTTACCAGTTAATTGACACTGAAGTAATAGGCACCATATCTCTTCAGGCCATTTCAATGCTACGGCTATACATTCAAATACACAAAAATAGGAGTCAACCTCGGAACAAAGGTACCAAGGCAATCTGCCTACTAATGTCAAAAGTGTTGGAAGCTCCAGCTGGTGAGGACGACTCACTAACAGTCACAGCAGGAACGAAGGCTAGCTTCGCTGTCTCTGCCTGCAGTTCCATCTGGCGCATTTTTAACTCCATCTGCCGCTGTTCTCGTTCTTTTTAAGCCCTCCTGGCATCACCGTTTGACAGTGGGGAGAGTGGATCAAAACGGGGCAATGTGGCTGGAGCTTAGGCTCGCCCTCGTTCTCAGACACCAACGGGCTTACAGGCACAGCAACCTCCCCTACAGGGGTAGTAGGCTCAGGCAGCGTTAACACAAGCACCTGCTCTTCCAACAAAACATTTAACACCAGCTGTTTAACCTCCGCTTTAACTAAACTCTGCGGAATCGATAACGAATAATGGTCAGCCAAGGTCATTAAATCAACTCTACGACATTTATCAAAAACCTCCCACGAAGGGTTTATCCAAAAAGGATTTCAAATCAAATGGAGCCATCTTTTAATACTACACACGAGTCAACAAATAGCAAACACTAATGCTACATCAGCTATGACGCTCAACACTGAACTATGCCACTACAACAATTTGCATGAGCGGCATGGGTGTCAGTAAAGACAGATCCCGGATGAGCCCCCACTTATGTTACGAATCCCTTTTGGCCCGACAGTCTAGGGGGAGGGGGGGGGATGGTAACGAGACCCGTAACATAACTCATACAAATTATAAAAGTGAAAAAGTAGGAGTGAGAACGAAATAACCACAGACAACTAAATTACCGTCAAACACTCATGGTTTATTTGAAAACACACGGTAATGGGGGGAGCAGGAAAAGGGGCTGAGCTGGACCCAAGGAAGGAAATAATAAGTATCCAAAAACACCCCCAAGCCTACTTCATCAACAGCTAACTAACTAAAAATCCAGTGGGTGGTCTGCCCAGTTCTAACTAGTGTTTTTATACAAAGTATTCCTACAGGTAGTGTATGCCCATGGGCGACATATTGTAGTTGCATGTAGTTGCAAAAACCAAACAAGAGATCTAAAGACAGATGGCATTGACAGCGAGCTCTACAGACAGATGGCATTGACAGAGCGATTGAGCTCTAGAGCAAACAACAGACAGGGTTTTTAAACCAAGGGAAAGGGAATGTGATAGGGTAATGGAAACAGGAGGTGTGTCTTCTGATTAGCGACTGATTGATGACTGATTGGGGAATGATGATTGCCACCTGTGAGGAGGAGAGAAAAGAAATACACACACAGGATACACACACAGGATACCTGTATCCGTAACAGTGCATATGTGTGTGTGTGTGTGTCTGTGTATGTATGTCTGTGTGTGTGTGTGTATCCATGTGTGTGTTTTAAGCCTGATCCACCAGTCATGAATCTTGTCTGTACTGTTTCGTCCTGCACATATGTGAGAATTCCATTAACCAGAGGGCTGTAACATCAATTAGTAAATGATATGGGCGAGTGGAAGCAAATTGAAGGATAGAAGAGATAACTGAAATGATTTGTTCTGGAGAGCACACTTTCCCTTGTCCAGATGGTGTTCAGCAGAGGAATGGCACCAACATTGGGCCATCCACAGGGGAGAACCCAAGGGGGATATACTAATGGGCTATTGTGGATTCTGTATCTTTTACTGTAAATGCCTCCATCTCATGAAGTATCCTGTCCCCAAACACATGCTCTAGGCCTACTGCCAGAACAAGAGCCAGGCACAATCATTTACCATTATCAGAGAGGAGATAATGCTTGTCATTTAAAAAAAATATATATTATAATAATATGGGATGAAGTAATGTTTGTCAAGCCTGGACCACTATCCTTCATTGGCTAACCACATATCCAACCCCTTGTTTCATAAGCCAACAGGCCCATTTCACAGACATGATGAATGCCAACTACACTGAGTGTACACAACATTTTAAAGAGATGATGCTGGACAATTAATCAAATGGCCCGCCGGACTATTTGCATAGAACTGCATTGTTGGTTAAGGGCCTGTAAGTATAAGCATTTCACCGTAAAGTCTTCAGGGCAGGTGACAAATACAATTTGATTTGACATTAGGAATATCTCCTCTTTCCATGACGTAGACCGACCAGGTGAATCCAGTTGAAAGATGTGATCCCTTATCTATGTGTTAAATCCACATCAACCAGTGTAGATGAAGGGGAGGAGGCAGGTTTTAAAGACGAATTGAGACATGGATTGTGTATGTGTGCTATTCAGAGGGTGAATGGGAAAGACAAAATATTGAAGTGCCTTTAACAGGGTATGGTAGTAAGCCAGGCGCACCCGTTTGAGTGTCACGTACTTCACGCTCAATCAATTATGTATCAATTATGGTCCACCACCCAAAGGACATGCAGCCAATTGTGGGAATCTTTGGAGTCAATATCGGCCAGCATCCCCGTAGAATGCTTTCGACACCTTGAAGAGTCCAAGCCCCGAAAAAAATGTAGGATGTTCTGAGGCCAAAAGGGGCTGCAACTCAATATTAGGACGGTGTTCCGAATATTTCGTACACTCAGTGTATATTAGACTTCTGTTAGCAATTTCAATCACCCCAGATGTTAGCCTACAAGAGAATGATGTCATTCGATATCTTATACATCGCATTGTGCATAATTATGCCCGCGAGAACGTGGACAGGCCAAGTTTAATTTTGGAGTGCTTTTTAGTACATCTTGGGCGGTGGTACTGAAAGCTGACGTGAGACGCGCAGCCCAGCCCCTTCTATAATATGTAGTGGGAAATAGGGCGAGGAGGGATTTGAGCGGAGCCATCCAGCGACTGAGGACGCACCAGGCAGGTGGAGACAGCAACTGCATTACGCACCAAGAATTTATAGAACAGTACACTCTGGGCAGCTAACTTCAGACATATTGACAAAATGTATCGTAAAAAGTATCTTCACTTACATTGTATCGAAAAACAATGAGGAACATTGTAACGAATTGAGATACGATATTGTGTGATGGCTGTATTCAAGAGACTCAAGAGACTTTGAAACAAATTATGCTTTTGTTATCTGAATAGGCAAAAACGTCTGCCAGCTACTGTCAAACGACCCATGAAGACATATGAAGGCATTTGTGCGCCCTACAGTTAAATTTGAAAATAGTTCAGCACTAGAAAAAGTGATGAACTCGTCTGGTTTGGACAACCTAACCGAATTTGCATCATGGTATCTCAACAGAACGGATGTCGAGGAGGAAAATCAGAAACTTCTGTTCGGGATTGGCATGGACAACTTCATTACGCTTTTAGTTTTCGGACTCATCTTTACGCTTGGAGTGTTGGGAAACTCCATGGTCATCACGGTGCTGGCACGTAGTAAACCCGGAAAACCACGGAGCACCACCAACATATTCATCCTCAACCTTAGCATCGCCGACCTGTCCTACCTGCTTTTCTGCATCCCTTTTCAGTCAACTATTTACATGATGCCGACATGGGTTCTGGGTGCCTTCATCTGCAAGTTTATTCATTATTTCTTCACCGTTTCTATGCTGGTCAGCATTTTCACCTTGTCCGCAATGTCGGTGGACCGCTACATTGCCATTGTTCACTCCAGAAAGTCGTCCTACATCCGCGTGTCAAAGCACGCTTTGATCGGAGTGGTGGTCATTTGGATACTCTCTTTGGCCATGGCGGCGCCAGTCGCGGTCATACACAACATATACCAGAGAGACGAGAATCACACCTATTGCTGGGAAGTGTGGCCCGATCAAAACCAAAAGAAAGTCTACGTTGTGTGCACGTTTGTTTTTGGTTATGTATTGCCCCTGCTGCTGATTTCGTTCTGTTACGCAAAGGTACGCAGGCAATCCTGATTTATTTATTATTGTATTGATAGATAATTGCCTTTACATTTGCCAATTTCTCAACATATGTCAATTTGTGTAATCTAAGGTGGGGACAACTAAGACATAAATTAGATAGCCTTTGAAAATAAATTATTTCAATACATTGTTATTACATATTTGTTATAGCACAGGCTTTAATTAATCGTTTGATAGGTCATCACACAATTATTTATGTATTTTCAGGTTTTAAATCACCTGCACAAAAAACTCAGAAACATGTCCAGAAAGTCAGAGGCATCGAAAAAGAAGGTATGTAAAACCATTCACGCATTTTCATATTGACTGTTGATGGTGATCATTAGTGTATGGCGGACAGCCCCACAAATGCAGTATGTGGAGTATTACAGTCTCCCACACAAGTTGTCCAGCAGCAATAGTAGGGGAACAAGACCAACATTAGTTACAGTTTGGGATTTAAAGCTACAGTCTGGGATTTAGAGCTACAGTCTGGGATTTAGGAAGCTGTGCAATCTTCATTTCAATTATTAGTATTTACTTAATGACTCTTGAAGAATATAACTTATACATTTCTCATGAGCTTAGCACTATGACCCACTATGGCTTTATCATAAACCAAAATAGAAGGTTGTACTACTTGTTTACATCAAGAATGTAAAGATACATGGTTTAGCGTCAAAATATGGTTAAAACTATATCAAGGAGTTTGACCATCTTGGCATGTTAGTCCCTGAATTTAAAGAGCCGTCTATGAATTTGAAAGGAGTTATGCCTCATCACTCAGCTCAGCCATATGCCAAACAAGAGGTGTGGTACCTGTTTGGTTGTTTTTTGAAATTTTTACTTTAATGCTTTTTCTAGACATGTTGTCAAGAGCTCTAGGCAAGTGTTAAAACATTCAATATCATTTAAGATTTATAAGGCTTCCATCCTTCTAGCCTAAAAACACTATTTGGATAAGATGTTTTCAAAGATATATTAATGTAAAAAAAATATATTGGTTGTTGTTTCTCGCCACCTAGCAATTTTATGAAGTTGGCTTTAGCAGGCACAGATAGCTTCCCAATCTCCCAACCTCATATCTGGCTACCAAGAAGTCATTTCATGCTATGAATCAAGTTAGAGTAACTAGCTTGTCTAACTATCTTAGCTGACATGTCTTCTGGCAAGGTTGGTGGACTTCAGAAAAGCAAGCAATAACTACATTGTACTGAACAAAACTCACAATGCTTTTCATCTTTTACCCAGATTTTGAGCAGAGGTGCAGAGAAGCATATCTAGCATATTTATTTTCTTTAAAAGAAGAACCACAGACAGCTCAAGAGCTATGTTTAGATATGCAGACAAATATAAATATTGTTGACATAGAATGAATTATAATGATTATGACTCTGGATTGTAGGAAAAAAAGCTGTTTCCGGTGTTTGAAAAATGCAAAAATCTCCAACTTCCAAACTAGCGGCTTAGCCCCCGCCCGGACCACCCCCTAGCCTCCCTCACATACTGGCGCACCTGCATAGAGCTTCAATACTATGGAACAACCAACATCCCATTGCCAGGTTTCTAGGCAAAACATAATAGTAGAGTGAAGAAAAATAACCAATAAACTTAGTGAGTATTGTAAATGGAATATAAGGCACTTGGTATCGGCAGTACATTCCATCTACCATGTCCCTGAAGCACCTGTCAATTACCACACTTGAGTGAAGCAGCAGAGTGGGAAAGTGCAATTAAACTGGACTTTCAGCCATTACTCTTCTTAATGGCCATTCGCCTGTCTAAACCAACCCGCTGCTGCTGCTCGCCTGGCTCTTTAGTGTTGGCCGTTAACAATATGCCCAGACACTGGTCCACATGGCTTACGCAAAGCTAAACAATAAAAGATTCATGTTGGTCTGAACTATGCGTTCACAAAAATGTATTCTAATTTGGTCACATATAGACAGTTCAAATGTCATTCAATGAGTATAAACTCTGATTAATGAAATACTATTTGTCTATAGGAATATCTTCACTGTAATCCAACCTTTTTATGCCGGATAAAAAATGTCACGACAGGCCTGATGGAAACAGTTAATTTGTCGGTAAACTTTCCAAATGTCGACAAAGCTAAATACGCTAGACAAGGTGGGATCTTTATGTCATTCGGAGTCACTCGATTACACGCTGTGAGGTCCTCCCACTACGACTCAGGCCATCCTTCAGTTTATTAGGCTACAAATGAAATAAATGACGAGGAACTTCACAAGGAGGGAAAGTGAAAGGGGTCTTAGTCTGGTGACATGATGATCGATGCTTGGCTGCGATTTGACAAGTAAAATTATTGCGCTATTTTGTCCATAATAATCTCATAACGTAGGCTATATAGCCATTGGGGTGGCAGGTAGCCTAGTGGTTAGAGTGTTGGACTAGTAACCGAAAGGTCACAAGACCATATCCCCGAGCTGACAAGGTAAAAATATGTCGTTCTGCCCCTGAACAAGGCAGTTAACCCACTGTTCCTAGGCTGTCATTGAAAATAAGAATTTGTTCTAAACTGACTTGCCTATTTAAAAAAAAATTGTATCTGAGAGCTGTTGGCTAGAACGCACTTGCCAATACCAGATGGGGCACATGCACTATATACAGTGCCTTGCGAAAATATTCGGCCCCCTTGAACTTTGCGACCTTTTGCCACATTTCAGGCTTCAAACATAAAGATATAAAACTGTATTTTTTTTTGTGAATAATCAACAACAAGTGGGACACAATCATGAAGTGGAACGACATTTATTGGATATTTCAAACTTTTTTAACAAATCAAAAACAGAAAAATTGGGCGTGCAAAATTATTCAGCCCCCTTAAGTTAATACTTTGTAGAGCCACCTTTTGCTGCGATTACAGCTTAAGTCGCTTGGAGTATGTTTTGTTAAAAAAGTTTGAAATATCCAATAAATGTCGTTCCACTTCATGATTGTGTCCCACTTGTTGTTGATTCTTCACAAAAAAATACAGTTTTATATCTTTATGTTTGAAGCCTGAAATGTGGCAAAAGGTCGCAAAGTTCAAGGGGGCCGAATATTTTCGCAAGGCACTGTAATGTAACTTTTTTTTTAGTTCAAAACCATCAGTAGAGTTGAAAATGTGATGGAAACCCATTTAACTTATATATTTTTTATCCGGTACATGGGAATTTAATGACAAAAGTGATTTTTATGTGGACTATGTCATCGCGCACATCCACAATAAGTCAATTGAATGGAAACACATCTCTGGTGGGAACATGCACATATTGTTTTTATGCAGATTTTTTGAATATTCTCATGAAAATATGTTGCCAATTGGATGGAAACCTAGCTGAAGAGATATTGCTGCCTGATTCAAATCGATGCGCATGTTTGAGCCGTCAATCATCTCACCCAACCAGCCTAACTTATTTACACTTAAAGCTTTCACTGTGAATACAATTAAATGTGTCAAATGAGTAAAGAAAACATAGGCTGTGTCCATAGGCAGATCAAGACACAAGGTGTTCAATTAAAGGTATAATCAATTGTGTGTGTGTGTGTGTGCTTGTGTGTCTGTGTCTACAAAACATTAAGAACACCTTCATAATATTGAATCCACCTGACACTTTTGCCCTCACAACAGCCTCAATTTGTCTGGGTATGGACTCTACAAGGTGTCGAAAGCGTTCCACAGGGATGTTGGCCCATGTTGAATCCAATGCTTCCCACAGTTGTGTCAAGATGGCTGGATGTCATTTGGGTGGTGGTCCATTCTTGATACACACAGGAAACTGATGAGTGTGAAAAACCCAGTAGCGATGCAGTTCTTGACACAAACCGGTGAGCCTGGCACCTACCACCATACCCTGTTCAAAGGTAATTAAATCATTTGTCTTGCTTATTCACCCTCTGAATGGAACACACACACAATCCATGTCTCAACTGTCTCAAGGCTTAAAATCCTTCTTTAATCTTTCTCCTCCCCTTCATCTACACTGATTGAAGTGGATTTAACACATAAATAAGGGATCATAGCTTTCAACTGGATTCACCTGGTCGGTCTACGTCATGGAAAAAGCTGGTGTTCATAATGTTTTGTACACTCAGTGTATGTATGTATGTATGTATGCATGTATGCGTGTGTGTGCTCGCATATGTGTGTGCATGTGTGAGGAGTAGGAGGATTCTGGCCTCGACCTCCAGCCATCAGTTCAGTAACTCCTCCAATGCTGTGAAACAACGTATTAGGAACAGCTGGGAAAACAATGCTACTATTGCCACTATTATAAAACGTCTCCACTTATCAGCCCTAGGTATACACAGGAGGAGGACAGGGTGTTTATAGACTGTTGTGTGTGGCATCCCAGCACAACAAAAAATTACATATTTTCAACATCTTGTGCTCATAGGGAAGCTCCTGTAATCCTATTTGTCCTTTCACTTTGACAAGTGTATTGAACAAATGTTTTACTTTCAGTCCACTCCTCAAAAATAATCTTGACCATGTGTTTGGATTATTATAAAAGGGAATCGTAACATCGGAGATCAATGGAGGCCAGATAAACATGGATTTCTTGTATCATGCACTTGGTTATAAATGGGATGCGTCATATGAATTCCAGTACTTTCTGACACTTCATAATAGACATACTTAAATAAATGAAATGTCAACAGACGGTTGTTAGCGATTGCAGTCATCTTTAGGCTGTTCAGCCAAAAAAAGGTGTTCCCTGGAGTAGGCAATGGGTTTGTTTTTGATTGACATGCCACTGTGTTTTAATGAATTCCCAGTGTCGGAGGTGTGGGGCACAGTTAATTAGCAGATTTAACAGTTTTACTCTGTTATTTAATTCAATGAGGCGTTTAATTTAACAGCACACAGGAATTGTTATGGATGCCAATGATGGACTTGTTCTTCCAATAGCCTCTAAATGGAGACCTAAAGCCCTTCAATGTGAGGATGGCAGAGGGGTAGTCACAATGTCCTACCTCCACTGTTTCACTTCATTGATTTTGTCTTTTGGGGGATTTTGAGCCCCTCTGACTGTGTGTGTGTGTGTGGGTGTGTGTGTTTGGGTATGTGTGTGTGTGTTGGTTGTGTATGTGTGCTGTACTATACAAACAGATTCAGATTCCTCTTCCATACCATATACAGTAGCTTAAGAGCCCTTATGAGCCCAAGAACAATTTATAGATTCACAAGTTGTCACCATCAAATTAGCTGTGTTCGTTCTCCAAGAGAAACGAACACCTAGACTCAAACACCTAGACTTAACTAATGAGGGTAAAATAAATAACAGAGCAAGGTTATTTCCGTTTTAATTTTGGGATTTGACTGTTGAACGAATAATTGAACACTACACATACCAATTTGACAGCTCTGAATGATTGGGAGTTCAGGGTACAGTCAGTTCTGCTGGTCTTCACGGGAGACCTGGGAACAGGTGAAAGGGAGATTTTTTTATGTGGCTGTGCCTTTTGCAACAATGTGGTTGATGTTGATTTTGGGCTGGTTGTAGTGCTGAATGGTAGGTATTTGAGCTGGACTTAAGTACATTTTCATGATGCCACCAAGCTTACTGAAAACCTCACTTCATTCAATTCATGACTTAGCTACATCTATCGCTCTGTGTCTGATCTCGCTGTCTCTATATTACAGGTCTGTTTTTTTTTTATAGTGAGCGTTCCTATCGGTCTTTGACCATCTATCTTTCTCCCCGCCTCACTCCTCTCTCTGTGTCCTTCATCTCCCTTTCTCGTTCCCTCCCTCCTTTTTTCTGAGCATCGCCTCCCAGTTTCCTGGAGAAGATCCATGTGCTTCCCTGTTAGCGGGGCTCAGGAACTGCTGTGGCAGGCAGACACTCAAATAGCAGCGGAAAGCAAGCAGACACATTTGTAAACATCTCCAGCCCTGCCCCAATGCCTTCTCTGTATGTTCCCGCTCTTTAATATATCTCCCATGTTGCGTGCTAATTATTGAACACGGCGGTAAATCAATCTGCAAGCCAGGAATGCAGGGGAAAGCCAGAGCAGGCCAGCAAGCATGAAATTGGCATTTCATCTGACAGATGCCACCTTTAGCTCTGCTATTTCTGGCAAAAGACATGAGAACATCCCAGATTCTACTGAAAGACAATCTCATAAAGGGACAAGGTTATACATGTCACATGCTTAGTGGACGCACATAGTTGTAACAACTAGACATTGTATTGACATTAGTAGATGCGTTCAGAAGTCCTTTTTTTTTATTAATGAAAGGTAAATTCAATTCTTCATACTTGAAGACCTTTTACCCTGTGCCTCCCCTCTCCTCTCTCTCTCTCCACTAGACTGCCCAGACGGTTCTTGTAGTGGTGGTGGTGTTCTGCCTGTCATGGCTCCCCCACCATGTGGTCCACCTGTGGGTGGAGTTTGGCAACTTCCCCTTGACCCAGTGGTCCTTCTTGTTCCGGGTGGCGGCCCACTGCCTAGCCTATAGCAACTCCTCCGTCAACCCTGTCATCTATGCCTTCCTCTCGGAGAACTTCAGGAAGGCCTACAAGCAGGTGTTCAGGTGTCAGGTTACCAACTCCCCTCTCAACGAACTCAAGGAGTTCCGCAGCAAGGTGGACAACACACCGCCCTCCACCAACTGCACCAACGTCTGATTGGAGGTCACCGAGTGCCAGCTCAACTACGGCCATGATGATTGGCTGTTTTCAAGGGTCCTCCTGAGACATAATGCTATGAGGTTCCATGTTTCGATTCGGAAATGGTATGAAGACAATATGAAGAAAACTGGATATCGTTCAAGCTACATAGGTCCACATCAGCGCTGTTCCATCGTCAAAATAACGCCACGCCAGACGATGTGCCATACTGGACGTGTGTAGTGAGCGTCTCTTTCTCTCTCTTTATCTTGCTTCCTCTCTCTCGTTCTCTCTGTCATTATCACAGGAAGATTGCAGAGTCTGACTCTCGGGAAAGGAGAGAATGTGGACTTTGATATTTCACTGGCCATCTTATTATACATCAAAACTGTGAATGTTTGGTCATTTGCCTTCTTACATGTGCATGTGCATATTGTTGGTCCTTTGTGATGCTGTATTGCTGCTCTCTTCAGTAGCTATTGAAATGAGTGTCTGTAATATAGCTTCACTCTACATATTAAAGCCTGATGTTACTGCTGTATATGTTACATGGTAGCCTATCATGGAGTAGTTTTGAATTGTTAAAACATATTAGCTATTGCTCTATTAGATATTGCCCAGAATATAAAAAAATGTACACAGTGTAATTTTGTCTTTAATGTTGAATACTGTTTGAAGAGAAAACATTTTGTTGTTTGAATGTAATGGTCAATTCTCTTGTTGTGAGTTGCCAACGTGTATACAAGGGAAATGTGTGTCCGTATAACCTAAACCTGTCTTGCCATCTGTAATAGACTTTGCAATGAAAAGAAAAAACACGAGTTGAGATTTTTAATAACGCTATTGTATAAACTATTAAAAAAATATTCTAATGTGTACTCAATATAAGCCTACTTTATCTTATTTATTGAATTGGTGTATGATATGGAAAGTCCATGTTTTATGGCGTATTGTTTTGTCACGACATTGGCTTGTACATTAGAGCTTGTGCAGGTGCTGTATGTGGTTCAAAGGCATTGTGTGGGATCTCGTTATCCTTTGACTTCCATTTCTGCCCATCATTAGAGAGTAAACTAAAGAAAAATCTTCAAAGATCAGAGTGCCAAGATTTTGTTTGTCTGTGGTAACCACTTACAATCAGAAGTAGACAGAAAAAACACACACAATTATTCTCACAAAAGTATATCCTGCTCCTTTTCACAGCTAACACCACATCCATGTTTGGTAGTTCAGTATATGTGAGAGAGATTTGAAAAAAAAGTTACTTCTTCTCATTTTATGTGTCGAAAGCTAGCTAATACTCTTTAAATATTTTGTTTGGTTAACATAAGCCAATCAGGGATTGCCTACTCTAGATAGAGAGCAATAATGAATACAGTAAAAAACAAAAAACATGGAAGAGACAGCACATTGGTTATTTCTATCCATGGTATAAGGAGAAAACTCTCTCATACGGATTTGTATATATTTGAGTACTGCCATGGGAAACTCTCTTCGTGGTCATTGTACGGTGCGTGGCTATCTCCATAGCGAGGCGCAGTTGCACACTCTTACTTAAGCGTAAACTAATGTCAGTAATGAACATCTAGAATGGGTAAGGTTTAGGCCTGCTATGAAGTGGTTAGTGTAAGTGGTAGGCAGGGTAAGGTTAAGTTTAGGTATGCTACTGTAGCAAGTGGCTAAGGTAAGTGTTAGGGTAAGGTTGGAAAACAAGGACATGCATGGACTGGAAACTGCTGCTACTCACAGATTACAAATCCTGCAATTTACGTTCCCCCACAATCCCCAACCAAGCAGCGTGACTCTTGTCATGTTTTCACTTACCACCACATAAGGGCGTTAAAATTACACTCAGCTGCACGTAGAATCGTTGGAACTACTAATTATTTGGAACTACTAATTATTTATTTCACTTTGTATTTACGGATGAATGCAACCCAGAGACTATCAAGTGATAATCATGTTAAATGATTCCTTTTTTATCCCTCATTACTCGTTATCAGTGTGTTTCATGAAGACTCTCTTGATGAATTAAGACTCTTGAATGATTCTTTCATTTCTGCTCCAGAACACTGTGAATCAAATATTTGCTTTCTGGAATAGAATAAACTTTCGACACATATATATCTGTATTTGAATTTCTAAAGTGTTTGGGAAAATGTAAAATGCTTATTTTTTGGTTTGTTTTTGTGCCATATTATGCTGACAAAAATCTACACTTTAATATTATGCCAATGCAATGCTTATACATGTTGATATCACATTAAACTGTTGTGACAAGCAATATGTTTCCTCATGAAAAGACTCGTTGTATTTCATTCTACTATGCACATACAATATACAGTATCGTGATGAAGGTAGATGGATTTGACCATCTGTAGTTCACTTCCATTCCCTCAATCAAGTCTTCCTTTCCATTGCGGTAACAGGTAACTCCCAGCTGGCCCATGAGAGAAGAACACATTTCCTGAAAGTGGCATTTGGCTAATGTGCTGAATTGGACTGTTTAGCCCAGGCAATGGACCACTGGCATCGCTCAGAATAGATTGGTTTACAAGGCATGAATACAAAATGTGCTCATCTTCTTGCACTAGAAAGCAACCAATCATCAACCACATCATCCAGCGCCACCCAGTTCTGCAGGAATAAATGTCTCACATCAGAATGTGTGAAAAATGCTGTAGTACTTAAAAATAGCTTCTTCTTTTTTTAAGAGCCAAGTCTTAGTAAACACACTTAATACATTAAACATGAAAACGATCTCATCCCGGAAGCATAGCCGCCCAAGAATGCGGAGATGAAGTGGATTTCAGAACCAATTTTTATTGTGAATAATTTTTTTGGTAGCATGCTCCCTTCAGGACAGTAAACACCACTAGCTCCCATCCAAATATCCACTTTATCCTTCCTCATAATCTTCTTGGCTAGCTATTTTACAACCTCATACTTTTACTACTTTCTTTTCTGGGTCACCATGCTCACCCATAAGAATAATAAATAACACTGTCCCCTACAGATGTAGGATCTTAATTTGACCAGTATTGTCGCAGCATAATCCTGCAGCAACTGGATTTGAACTTTTAGTCCATAATGTTGCTTGAACCGTGGTTAGGCAATTAGCTGGCTGAAATTGGGCTACATGAAAAGTGCAGTACTGTTAAAATAACCGTGTGCTAGTGCAGGTTTTCAGTGAATTTAGGTAAATCACAAAACTCATCTCCATTTCCTGTGGCACGGGAAAATTCTCAGCAACAAATTAAGATCCTACATCTGAACCAAAGTTATTAGGCAATAAATAAAACTCTTTAATCATGCAGAGAACATCCACGGTTCTAGCCTACAGTACTATAACAAGGTCACTCTTTATCTCAAAAGCGCAAACACACTCCAACCACGTCTTGTGCAATTGATTTTGGAGGACTGAGATATATTTATTTAATTCCGAAGAGGATGAAAGTAAGGGCTATTATAGACTATTGTTGAGGGCCATACCAGTCAAACCTGGTTTCATCCTGGGTATGCTTTTGGGATACGTTTCTTGGTTCTTTCTACCCACGTTGAGGTACAAATATTCATGTGTAGTTCAAGTATATTTAGCACATTTTGTGCTTTGGTGGATGTGCTGATATTTTGTGAGTTGATAAGATATGTGCTCTATGAATTCTAGTTTATCGACCCAGCAGGTAAATAACATTGGCCTAAACAAGGTATCTGCTCCCTCCCTTGCATGTAACATATGCTAGGAGTATGTGAGGGTTTTTATCTTACCTTCCCACTTATGTTTCCACACAGCGTTGACTGTTTACTTATGATTAAACAGCATCTGTACTGTAACATGGCACTGTTTGGTTAGAGGCTGCTGACACTGTTTCGCCAGCACAATTATGATTTATATTTGACTATACACAGGGTGGGGGAGGGTTTGTACACACCATGTTATGAGACTGTAAACATTTTAGAGAAGCTGCCCTCCAAAGCTAATTACTATGAATAAGATCATAAATCATGCATCTGTCTCCTGTGGAATAAAATATATTAGCTAAGGGATCCTCTGAACATGCAATAAACTTTTTATTTATTTATTG
Source organism: Oncorhynchus mykiss (assembly GCF_057628025.1). NCBI lineage: Eukaryota > Metazoa > Chordata > Actinopteri > Salmoniformes > Salmonidae > Oncorhynchus > Oncorhynchus mykiss. The sequence continues at coordinate 43,125,363 of NC_143024.1, forward strand.
AATATTTGAAACATACAATACACTTGCAGTGAAGCCGCTCAACAACTACATCATACCAGTCATCCAACAGATTCCCATTCAGAGCGACACACAGAAGCATCCAGGGTCAATGCCCTGCTCAAGGGCATGTTGACCGATCTACCACCAGGCCAAAAAATGTGAACCCGAACCCTCCAAGATCCTCCCACAGTTCCCCAATAGCTGTCCCTCAACCATTTGAGACCCCTCCCACAGTACCCCCCAGGAAGAAAAATTCAAAATACAATTAATTCCATTCCCCACCTCCAAGAACCCCACAATGCACCAACAACCAAGAGAATGAACTAAAGAGAAAAAAGGAAAAGACAGAAAACAGCACACATTTTTTTATACATTTTTTTTAAATACATTTAAAACAAAGGGCATCAAGGACAACTAAAATCACAACAGCAATGCCAAATGTATATGTTTGTGTGCATGTTTGGCACTATTACATGTATGTGTGTGTTCTTGTATGTGTGTATATGTTTGTGTACAAACACCGGCATGGCATCAGCCTCAGGCAAACCGGGATTAGTTGTAAAAACACTGCCACTCAGTGTCATTCAAATGTACTTTTTATTATGTTTTATTTTTGCTTAAAAATAAAAAAAAACTTT